>NW_027150647.1:2779412-3032113 GCF_020800215.1 Phytophthora ramorum
ACGACGATGGCAGCGAACTTGACGTGCAAGTGCGCGGCGAACCAGTGCTGCGGACGCAACTGGTACATCAAGAACTCACCTGCAGGACTGCCCAGTGTGTTGGACCTGATCTCCTGTTCAAAGAACGGCTTCCGACGCAGCAACTGCGGCACATTGCCGTATTGCTCGATTCCTCGCGGCCAGTCGTGCGACAGGAACACTCCCAGTCGGGTCTTGTCAACCTGCTGCACGTGCGAGAGCTGGAACACCTCTAGCTCGCGCACATGGTACACACTGCGCATCGTACTGTTGTCGAACGGGAACGACTCGAAGCGGCCCGCGGTGTAGTGCTGCTGCTTGTATATGCCGGAGAGTCCAGCGATACGCAGCCCCGCCACGTTGATGACACCCGCGGCGCCCAGATAGAACATGTTGGGAGCCACCCAGCCGCCGTAGTGTAGTTCCTGCAAGTATCCCGAGGCTTCGTGGTTGCCACCCACGAAAATGGTGAGCACGGGTGCTGTCCTCTCTCCCTTGTAGTAGCGGTGGAAGGCGTGCAGCGCGCGGTATTTGGGCGGACAGGCCAGCGTCTCCAGATCGCGCATGTTGCGCATACACTCGAAGTCGCCACAGCACAGCAGCAGCTCCACGGGATGGTCCGGATCCATCTCGTTCACGAAGTTGACCGTCGCGTAGATGTCATCCAGCAGCCCGTGGGCGCAGCCGACGACCGCCACGCGCACCATGGTGATCAGAGCTCTTGGTGGCGAATGAATTTGGCTGGGCTGTGGATACATATTGTGAAGTGACTATATTAAGTAGTTATATAAAAGTAATGACTAAGTAGCACATAGTTGAAGTTGCCTTTGACCTGCATTCCGGGCACAAGCTCCATTCGAGCAGTATGTACTCGCGGTATTCGCTATCGGCTGTGTGCGGCCACCACGTCGGGTATCAAGATCTGGAACCTCGAGTCTAAGATTGTGGTGCATGACCTGCATCCCGAGATCGAGGAGTCCAAGGGCTACCGTCTTATCCCGTATATTAGGCATGTGGGCTCTAAACGAATACAACGCTGCTGATCTCGGTAAACACCGACGGCATCGCCCCGCGGCGCAGCTGTTCAAGTTTGCGTTGGTGGAGGAGACTGGTCACAGAGTGGCTAGTAGAATGCAGTTTCAGCATCTCGGAGAGTTTTCCACTAACGTTATCAATTTGCCTTCTTGGGTTTCTGATGTCCTGCTACAGTGCAGGGAAAGTCTATCGTCAGTGCTGGATAGCTACTGAAAGTACCCCAAGTATGCACGACCAACCGGCGTTGGCGTCCTTGGTATGAACCCCGTTGCGCAGCTCTAAATAGCGTGGCACCCACCTCGCGCTTCGATGGATACCAGCTTCAACGTGCTGGTTGCACATATATCGCCTGCGCAGCGTGCTGTATGCAATTAGCCACGCACAGATCGCAAGCGTTTCGAGGGCGGAATTTTGCCTTGGGGACTTCCTCGTCCGCATGGCTATGCCGGAATGAATTCTAGCGAGTGCAATTCGACGTCACTCTCTCGGTTCTGTGACGTTGAAGTCAGTTCACGGTGGTTAGGCGAAATCGTTCTTCGTGGCTAACCAATCGCATTCGCCGCCCAGGACATGGAAAAACACGTAGAAGCGTCGCCTCTTTGAAGCGGGACAAGCGGCCGCTCGAACCATAACGCAATTCGCTTCAAGGTGCCCAAGAAGAACAACTGAAATGGTGTCCTCACCACTGCCCTCATCGTCGCTGGACGCGCTGGCGCCGCCCTTCTATCCGTCCATGACGTGGTACCCGGCGATCACGGACGACTACTACCTGGAGCGCCCGCACTCGCCGGGCAAGTCTGGCTTCGTGATCGCCGACCCCGTGGAGCCTGTGCAGGAGATCCCGGACGAGGAGCTGTTTGACCCCGCGTACTACCCGCTGTCGGCCTCGGAGATGCAGGAGCTGGAGCAGGTGGACGAGATCAATGAGATCCTGGCCGAGCTGGACCTGATGGAGAGCCACCAGGAGCTGCACTACAAGCTGAGCGAGAAGACGCGTGAGCTGCGCTCCAGCTCGGACGTGGACGCTGAGATCTACAGTATGATGGCCAAGGCCGCCAAGGTCAAGAGCTTTTCCAAGCAGCATCTGCAGAAGAAGAACAGCTTCCAGGCCAAGAGGAACCTGCACTCATCGCTGCACCAGCCCCGCTCGGTGAAGTAGGAGCCGCCCACACGTCTTTTTGGCGTGCGGCGGCACCTGTTTCAACGCAACGGAGTGAGCAGCGCGGTGTCTGGACAGACATCGCTCCAGAAAAAAAAGAAATTCGCGCTCCATCCGACCCCAAAGAGAGAAGAGAAAAACGACCATCCAGCGAGCCAGAGCTCTCGCGCGTGTCCTGTTACTGTCGGCACGGGCGACCTCGGGCGACCCAATCCAATCAACTAGCGGACAACTCGTGCTACGACGGAATGTCAGCAAGAAAAATAGTAAATAGCAACAGTAGGAAACATGCAGAAAGTAGTAGCGGGGAGAGAGAACGACATGAAGACGAGCAATGAGCGAGCGAGCGGCGCGACGATGGGCTGCGTACTAATGGCGGCCGATTGAAGGCTCACCGACCCGGAGCACCCCATTGTCTGACGTCCGTGAAAGCAGCACACTGCGAAGCGCGCAGTACGATTGTACCAATATCCAGAAAAATTATAACTAATGTAAGACGGAGCGAGTTTTTTCAAGCGAACGGCGGACTTCCATTGCGTCAGTGCAAGCGATCGATGTGAGGTTGTTGCGGGGCTAGACTTGGTAGAGCGGATTTTGGATACGCCTGACTCGACCGGCGCCGAGCGAGCGCTTGGCGGTCTTCGGAGCTGAATCTCCTGATACGATCGAGGTTGATCTCTTTAGCGTAGCACTTCATCACCGCTTCGTTGTCGATGAAGCTGTCGCGCAGTCCAGGGCTTCTGGTTTCACTAGTCGGCGCTGTTTCAAGATGGGGATCGGGGACACTCGTGCGTCTGCGTCCGCACTGGCGCAGTAAGGAAACCCTTGCAGCAAAACGTCGCCGGAGCCTGAGAAGAAGTTGTAGCAGCGTCATGCTAATGAAATCAGGAATGAGCCCACTCCTAACGAGGGATTCGGATGGCAAGTCATACATCCAAAGTTTGGTCATTTCAAGATGGATGGTCACTTGACCTACGACTCGCTCGAAAGCCATCGAAAATGGTTGTTGTGTGATGCAGCCATGGCTTTCTCACCAGTCAAAAGTCCAGGGAGGTTTTCCTTGATCTCCACGCGCAGTTTGGCTAGTGCCTCCGGGTGGCGGTTGAGGTTGACGAGGATCCATGTCATGCTGAAGGTTGTTGTATCTTTTCCGGCCAGCAGGAAGTTCATCACCGTGTCATGAAGAAAGCAAGTCCTTTTGGTCGGCGTCACCTATCTTCTTCTGGATCGACTCGATCATGACCTAGTAAGTCAGCTCGTGCACGATATCGCAGGCTTCCTTTAGCTTGCGCTCGTCTCCGATGTTCAGGAAGTGCTTCAGCTTCCACACCCACGTGGGAGACAGCAACCGCGAGCCCAGCATTTCTGCCATCACTCCCACAGCTGCATTGAAAGGGTGGTATGCTTCGGCACCCACATCACCCGCTAGTCCGTTGAGATCAACGCCGAATGCGATTTTGGTGAACGTATCACTCGAGAATTTCCCGAACAAGGACGTCATGTCCACAGTGCGGCCTTCCTTCGAGAACTTGACCAGCACATCATGTAACTGGAGTGTCTTCTCCTTCACAACAGCGCCCATGACGTCCCGCGCGACGTTGCTTAAGCCAATTCTCGCCGTCCGCCCCCACAATCCCGTCACCAAAGAAGGGGTATATCAGCTCTCAAAGATCATCTCCGCGCTCGAAGGTGTCGAATGTGACTTGAAGATGTCCTCCAGAGTTTCAGCAGCGTTGTGGGGCGGCCAACAAGATGCAACATCCACGGCTTTCCTCCGCTGAGGTTGCTCTGCTCAGTCATCCAGTCCCAGAAGCACTCTTTCTGGAAGACCAAGGCGTCTAACGTGTTGTCCAGAATGGGTACTGTCGACGGCGGGATATGTGGTCCTTGTTTCTTGAGTGTCGAATCAATGATATGCTGCGAATATAGCTCGGAGGCAATTCGCCACCAAGTGTACAGCGCGCTGAGTCCGGCAGCAGTCTCGAACGTGTTGTGGTTGGTCGATGGATGCTGCGGTGTCGCCTACATGACGTTGCTCGGTTCAAAAGAAAACACCTCGTCCCGCACCGACACCCTCGTCCCATTTCGCCGATGATCAACTTAGCTGACCAGGTTGCAGTGGACGGGTGGAGGCAGGCAATTGGTGCTGCAGCAGTGAGCAACAGTACCAGCAGGGTAGCGCGTGGCATTGCTGAATCAGCAATGCTGATGTCGCTTGAAGATGGCTACAGTTTTTGGATCGCGTGGTGTGATTATGAAAAATAGAGATATAACTTAATTTGCCAGTTGAGTGCACAGTGCCAGTTGGGTGCACGATTCTGCTTGTTAACCAATCAGGGGTCCAGAATAAATTTTCCAACTTGCTGATTGGTTGGTAACAAATTGACCAGTTCAGTGCACAAAAGTATTAGATCCTGAGATATATATGCAATGTTGGAGGTATATCGTTTTGCCAGAATCTTCATGACTGGCTGGCTCTCAGTTTGTTGCAAACGCAAAGCGGCGATGGTGGTGCGCCGGGGGCAGTACACACTTGAAGACCTCGCAGAAGCCCTTCAGCGTGTGCAGAGAGGCGAGTCTGCTGCCAGTGTAGCACGTACGTCGTCTGTGCCCCTGCGCACCCTCTTCAAGAAGGCGAAAGATCTGCGCGAGAATCGAACGCTCGCAGGCAAACGACGCGGCACGAAACCCGCTATTCCGCTGGCGCTAGAGCAAGATCTGGAGGACTGGGTTGCCGCCATGCAGCGCGTTGGGCTTCCCGTTGGTCCGTATGCCATCCTCGCCAAGGCAAACGAGATCTACGCGAGCCTAAACTGTAGCGGGGCTACACATTCGGTTCACCTCCTACCTTAGTGCAACATGCACTAAGGCACACATTCAGGTGACCACCACAGGGTGGTCCACATTCATAACAAAAGGCATATGACTGGTAGAAAGTAACACCTTTCTACCAATGAGAGTCATTCAATAGATAGGGGTTCTGCCAGCCATCCAATGGCAGAACCTCTCATTAGAAATATCAGTTTTAGGAGGAAACCCCATTTACAATCAATACAGTTCTCATTTACCACCAAAGCTTTCGTTTGGTTCATTTATCTAGGTTTAAGTATACTTGTGGATACAAGTATACTGAACTTAAGTAAATTACTCCTACGCTTCCTCCTACACGTGCGCACACGTGTAAGCTTAAGTAGTGGGTCTAAGCAGACCCATTACATAAACCCTATTCTCACACGCAGCGAGCCACTCAAGAAGCTGACCACCGGCTGGTATCGGCGGTTTCTTAAGCGGCATCCTATCCTCGCGCCCCGTGTTGCGCAGAAGATCGCACGCGTGCGCAACAGCGTGGAGGGGGAAGCTGTGCTGAGACTCTTCTACACGATGGCGAAGCTGATTATCGAGAAACGGATTGAGCCTCGAGCAAGTTTTCAACGTCGATGAAACGTCCTTCATGCCAAAGACTACTGCAGGCAAGGTGGTCGCTGTTAAGGGCTCCACAAATGTCTGGACACAAGAAGCTAAGGCCTCGTTCCACATGACGGTTGTCGCTGCAGTGAGCGCAGCTGGCGTCGCTATACCCCCGCTCATCATTCTCCCCGGAAAGCGGATCAGAAAAGAAGAGATTGCCGCCATTAGCATTCCGGACGCATGCATTTCAGGAGCTCCCAAGGGATTCATCAACGCAGGGTTGTTCAAGCTTTGGCTGGACTTCTTTGACGCCCAACTCGAGAAGCACAAGGTGAAGCGCCCAGTTGTGCTCGTTTTGGACAACAGCTCTACCCATGTCGACATTGGTACGTCCCGTTTGGTGATTTCCTATATTGGCTGCCTCTCAAATCGGATATACGCGATTCATAACGTTTTTATCGGGTTATGTGTATTTAGAGGATATTTCAGCTTGCTGCTCTCGGGGCATTTTGCCTGTTCGCCTGCCTCCGAATTCCACTCACTTGTTCCAGCCTTTGGACGTCGCAGTATTCAAGCCGTTCAAGAGCGTAGTAAAGGCGGACCTGCAGGCGAAGTTGTTGTCCAGCGCAGACGGAAACGTGTCCAAGAAGGAGGCTATCGCTATCGCCTGCCGTGCGTACCGCTCCGCCCTCATGGAGCATCCCCAAAACGCTGTCAACGGATTCAAGGGCACTGGAATCTATCCGCCGTCGCTGGTTAACATGCAGCGTCGTCTTCGTGCGTTTAAAAGTGGTGGGGCGAAGGGAACGACTGGGCAAGTCGCATGGCTCAAGAGAAAGACAGAAATCCAAGAAGACGTCCTCAGCAACATCTTACTGCTGCCTCCTGCGCCCCAGACCCCACGTAAGAAGCCGCGCGTGATCGTGGACATCGTGGGCCGCCTCGTAACAAAGGAAGTGGCAGCTTACGTGGACGTGTAGATGGAAGGAAGGACCGTGCACTAAATTGATCACTTCCTTTTGGTTCAATTTTCAGCTGCCTTCGCACTAATTATCACAGTTTTTTATGTGGGTCTGAACAATATTTAGGAATTGGACTCGTGATTGGCTGGGTTTTGATGAGAACAGTGATATGTTTTATTTTACCCAATCACTATCGTGCTGTTTTGTATGATCATTTCCCGACTTGCTCCAAAATCGTGCACTCAACTGGCAAATTAAGTTATCTCGAGAAATATATTTACAATTTACATAACAATAATTTATTTTAGGATTTTTCCTAGTTCAATCAGTAATTTATGTTTTATAACCTTAATTCTCGGTAACTTATTTCTCCCCTCCATCCAAACTGACAGGCCCATTGCGGCCACCAATTTAATCTGGTCTTCTTGGCGAAGATTCAAGCTCTCATTTCCAAACAAGAAACCTACTCCCAAAGTCCTACTACACGCTCCTCGACCCACGATGGCCGACAACCTACTCGCAGCTGTCGCTCCGGCGCCTACCTTCAGACCCCGGTAGATTGCTTTCTTCTACTTCTTCAAGCCCTGCCTTGATGAAGAAGGCGATGCCACCGACTACTACGCGTGCAAGGCGTGTGGGAAGTGCCGCAAGTACACACCCAGGGCCGGCTACACGGATCTTGTGTCGCATGTTCGGAATGCGCATCCGAACTACGAGAGCGACATGCGTGTCGCGCTAGCGTCTCCGCGTCGGAGACGCTGTTACCCTGGGTCAGCCAGAAGGAGTCCAACCGCTACGCTTGGATGCGGTGGATTATCAATGGTAATCTGCAGTTTTCCTTTTGCGAGTCAAAAGGAAACCCGCGAGTACGTATATAACTGTTTAACATTGTGTAATACCGGATATTCTTTTTTATGGGATACACCCGCGTATGGGATACAGACTTAGGTTAGCCAATCACATGTCAGCAAATCAGTGCACTATGCTTTCTGTGTTAAGGGATACAGCGGCTACAAACCAGTAATTTCTCACTTCTTCAATGGTGCGTGCACCACCAGTCGGCCGCCCCCCGCTTGCCTGGAGACAAGGGAAGAAGGGAGAAGAAGCATGTCCTCCGGTCGTACACTGCCGTTACGAAGAAAGGTGTTGTTGAGCACTTGAGGCTGCATCGGAAAATGCGGCACACGATAGATGTTTTCTCCCCCTAATTTACCTCAAACTAAATATCCAGGAAGACGGGTCCTCGTGCTAAAGTGGGCTCGCAATTTCGACAAGATTGCCGCTAACTGTGCTATACCAGGCGGTCGCATGAAGAAGAAGGCGCGTGCAGCTGGATCATCTACGATCCTACCCGCCGACATGGAGAAAAAGCTTTTGTGCTGGATAAACGACCTCCGAGCTGAATGTGTCCCTATCACCGCCTTAATGCTGAAACTGAAGGCGTTAAACGCCGCGGAGGAGCTTGGTATACAAGGTTTTCAAGCATCTCCCAGCTGACAGCGTCGAATTAAACGTCGCCACCGGCTATCTCACTGGTCGCGCACTAGACAAGGTCAAGTTCCCCCCGAAGAGCTCGCTCAGGTTGCAGCAATTTTTTTTGCTAAGGATGAATATCATCACGGTGCCGACATATTATTTTTACTTTGTTTTAGTATAGGCAGTGTGGACGTGATAACAGCTTATTGACCAATGACATCTAGAGACACTCAACGTCGACCAATGAGAGTAATTAGGTGTAGGGTAACACGACGCCGACGCCGTGCCGACATATAATGTAGGCACCGGGGGGGAAATATGCTGACCGCCAATACAAATCACCAGTTCATTTCATATCTCTCGAATATTCGCGCTCCTGCCGACAGAACACTCCAACTCAGTATGAGCCTCCAAGACCTTGCGCCAGTCAACTCCCAGCGCGCTCTACAAACCACTATCAACGCATTTGGGCGCTTTCTTGCGGCAGAAGGCGTCTCCATGGGCTTCATCGCTGCCTCTCTCATCGGAGATGTGAGTGGGGCTGTGTTCGTGAGGCTCATGGATCGCTTCAATGTTCATTTGGCCTTCGTTGAGGGACGCATGGGGAAGCCGCTGGCTAAGAACTCGAAACTTTGCACTAAGAAGTATCACTAAATCATACCCAGACTAAGCATAGAAAGCCATCAATGCACATTAACATGTATTCCTCCTAGAGTATTATGGGGGGGGGGGGGTTAATGAGGTCCTCTATTTGTGTTTAACTAGAAACTATAGAGCCCTGAAAGTCGCTGGGGGCGTCGAAGCCCAATATCTCTGTGGGATTTTAACCCAATGTTGATGTATCGAGGCCGAGGTGAACGGCAGATGAACTTTACGGAAGCAGGAGAGTCACCAAGATCTCCCGCCACGGTGGATCACGATAATCGTGCAACACGAAGGCTCCACCAAGTCCTCCGCGTTTTGGTGGGCAGACTTGAACACTTGAGGGTCACCACGTCCTCAGTGGTTTGGTGCTGGATCAGAATCGCTACGGGGCACCAGGTCCGTCGCGATGTGGTGGGAAATCTTGATCACGGGAGGGGTCACCATGCCCTCCGTGCCTTGGTACTTAAGCAGCTGATGCTTGAGCTGTCCGAGCGCGAGGGTGTACCATGTCCTGGCGCCTTGGTAGATAACTGGAACACTGGAGGGGTTACCGGATCCTCCGTGCTTTGGCAGCGAGATCTTGAACGCGATAGGTCCGCCAGGTCCGTCGCGGCTTGGTGTGTGATCTTGTGTACACGCAGGGGTCACCAGGCCCCACATGCTGCAGCGTAGTTGATAATCTTGGTGGTATTCGCCAAGCACGGCGCTGCTTCCGCGCCCGGCGTACAGGAACACCCCATCCCTTCTTCTCGGCCCCACGCGGGGGGACTTCGCATCCGAAAAGGGGGATCCTCCGAAGAGGCTTCCGGAGACCACTTTAGCCAATCGGCGCGAATTGCGAAGTGGTCCTAGAGTATTATCTACATCCATCTTGTAGGCGAGGGGACCCACCTCCCCCCGCGCGGACGCCCTGCACGCATGCGCCGCCCCGCTGCGCCGCCCCGCTGCTCCTGCCGCTGCATCTTGTAGGCGAGGGGACCCGCCTCCCCCCGCGCGGACGCCCTGCACGCATGCGCCGCCCCGCTACTCCTGCCGCTGCCGCTGCTCCTGCCGCTGCATCTTGTAGGCGAGGGGACCCACCTCCCCCCGCGCGGACGCCCTGCACGCATGCGCCGCCCCGCTGCGCCGCCCCGCTGCTCCTGCCGCTGCATCTTGTAGGCAAGGGGACCCGCCTCCCCCCGCGCGGACACCCTGCACGCATGCGCCGCCCCGCTGCTCCTGCCGCTGCCGCTGCTCCTGCCGCTGCATCTTGTAGGCAAGGGGACCCGCCTCCCCCCGCGCGGACACCCTGCACGCATGCGCCGCCCCGCTGCTCCTGCCGCTGCCGCTGCTCCTGCCGCTGCATCTTGTAGGCAAGGGGACCCGCCTCCCCCTGCGCGCGGACGCCCTGCACGCATGCGCCGCCCCGCTGCTCCTGCCGCTGCATCTTGTAGGCAAGGGGACCCGCCTCCCCCCGCGCGCGGACGCCCTGCACGCATGCGCCGCTCCCACTTGCTTGCCTGGCTGCTTCTTTTTGTGTGTGAGCCCACTCATGTCGTTTTAGCCAATAAAAGAAAAAATATATTTTTGACCAATCAACACGTGTAGGCACGCTGTCGGCACCGTGTCGGCACCGTCACGGTATGGATGAATATCATCACGGTGCCGACATATTATTTTTACTTTGTTTTAGTATAGGCAGTGTGGACGTGATAACAGCTTATTGACCAATGACATCTAGAGACACTCAACGTCGACCAATGAGAGTAATTAGGTGTAGGGTAACACGACGCCGACGCCGTGCCGACATATAATGTAGGCACCGGGGGGGAAATATGCTGACCGCCAATACAAATCACCAGTTCATTTCATATCTCTCGAATATTCGCGCTCCTGCCGACAGAACACTCCAACTCAGTATGAGCCTCCAAGACCTTGCGCCAGTCAACTCCCAGCGCGCTCTACAAACCACTATCAACGCATTTGGGCGCTTTCTTGCGGCAGAAGGCGTCTCCATGGGCTTCATCGCTGCCTCTCTCATCGGAGATGTGAGTGGGGCTGTGTTCGTGAGGCTCATGGATCGCTTCAATGTTCATTTGGCCTTCGTTGAGGGACGCATGGGGAAGCCGCTGGCTAAGAACTCGAAACTTTGCACTAAGAAGTATCACTAAATCATACCCAGACTAAGCATAGAAAGCCATCAATGCACATTAACATGTATTCCTCCTAGAGTATTATGGGGGGGGGGGGGTTAATGAGGTCCTCTATTTGTGTTTAACTAGAAACTATAGAGCCCTGAAAGTCGCTGGGGGCGTCGAAGCCCAATATCTCTGTGGGATTTTAACCCAATGTTGATGTATCGAGGCCGAGGTGAACGGCAGATGAACTTTACGGAAGCAGGAGAGTCACCAAGATCTCCCGCCACGGTGGATCACGATAATCGTGCAACACGAAGGCTCCACCAAGTCCTCCGCGTTTTGGTGGGCAGACTTGAACACTTGAGGGTCACCACGTCCTCAGTGGTTTGGTGCTGGATCAGAATCGCTACGGGGCACCAGGTCCGTCGCGATGTGGTGGGAAATCTTGATCACGGGAGGGGTCACCATGCCCTCCGTGCCTTGGTACTTAAGCAGCTGATGCTTGAGCTGTCCGAGCGCGAGGGTGTACCATGTCCTGGCGCCTTGGTAGATAACTGGAACACTGGAGGGGTTACCGGATCCTCCGTGCTTTGGCAGCGAGATCTTGAACGCGATAGGTCCGCCAGGTCCGTCGCGGCTTGGTGTGTGATCTTGTGTACACGCAGGGGTCACCAGGCCCCACATGCTGCAGCGTAGTTGATAATCTTGGTGGTATTCGCCAAGCACGGCGCTGCTTCCGCGCCCGGCGTACAGGAACACCCCATCCCTTCTTCTCGGCCCCACGCGGGGGGACTTCGCATCCGAAAAGGGGGATCCTCCGAAGAGGCTTCCGGAGACCACTTTAGCCAATCGGCGCGAATTGCGAAGTGGTCCTAGAGTATTATCTACATCCATCTTGTAGGCGAGGGGACCCACCTCCCCCCGCGCGGACACCCTGCACGCATGCGCCGCCCCGCTGCTCCTGCCGCTGCCGCTGCTCCTGCCGCTGCATCTTGTAGGCAAGGGGACCCGCCTCCCCCTGCGCGCGGACGCCCTGCACGCATGCGCCGCCCCGCTGCGCCGCCCCGCTGCTCCTGCCGCTGCATCTTGTAGGCGAGGGGACCCACCTCCCCCCGCGCGGACGCCCTGCACGCATGCGCCGCCCCGCTGCGCCGCCCCGCTGCTCCTGCCGCTGCATCTTGTAGGCGAGGGGACCCACCTCCCCCCGCGCGGACGCCCTGCACGCATGCGCCGCCCCGCTGCTCCTGCCGCTGCATCTTGTAGGCAAGGGGACCCGCCTCCCCCCGCGCGGACACCCTGCACGCATGCGCCGCCCCGCTGCTCCTGCCGCTGCATCTTGTAGGCAAGGGGACCCGCCTCCCCCCGCGCGCGGACGCCCTGCACGCATGCGCCGCCCCGCTGCTCCTGCCGCTGCATCTTGTAGGCAAGGGGACCCGCCTCCCCCCGCGCGGACACCCTGCACGCATGCGCCGCCCCGCTGCTCCTGCCGCTGCATCTTGTAGGCAAGGGGACCCGCCTCCCCCCGCGCGCGGACGCCCTGCACGCATGCGCCGCTCCCACTTGCTTGCCTGGCTGCTTCTTTTTGTGTGTGAGCCCACTCATGTCGTTTTAGCCAATAAAAGAAAAAATATATTTTTGACCAATCAACACGTGTAGGCACGCTGTCGGCACCGTGTCGGCACCGTCACGGTATGGTCCAGGCTAAAGCAGCCGAGCTAGGGGTGTCTGTTATATATAATTCAGATCAAACAGGTGAATGTTGGTAAAAACGGATATGTTCTATCTTATTATATTAACTGGATGCTATTGTTTTGTTATTTTGCTGCGCGCCCGTGGTGCTGCATTGGGATGACTTCTCAAGACATTGGTCCGAAGAAGTTATCCAATGTGCTAAAGAGCTCAAGGTGGAGCTGTTGAAAGTTCCTCCAGGGGCCACATCTGTTTGCCAGCCGTCTGATGCAACGTGGAACGGCCCCTTGAAAGCTCGATTGCGTACGCTCTGGGTGGAGAATTTGCGCGAGCAGCTTTTCACGCGAGACACTACGATCAAGTTTAAGCTCAAATCACCTACACGAGCCACAATTTGCAACTGGGTCAGTACCGCGTGGCGAGATATGCCACCTTCCATCATTTCAGGCGGGTATCGTAAGTGCGGCTTAGATGTTTTTCCGGAACCCGACCTTGCTACTGATTTAGTGCGTGCGTTGGCTGTTTTGGGCTCCATTGACAAGGACATCGGAGAAATCAGACCCGGCAGAGACTTCGATGAGTGCGAGGAAGACGAAGATCAAGAGGACGAAGATACCGAAGAAAAATGAGATGAAGAAAACGATGAGCAAATATGGTCAGTTTAGTAATATTACTAAAGTGATGATGTGTTTGAGTCACGGTTTTTGTGTGTGTACATAAACGGAGCGGCGTGGTATGTTCTCCGATGGGGTGTATCCTATAACAAAGAATATCCGGTATATCAATATTATATCATTCATATAACACTAACATATTCTGTTGGATAGATACACGAAACTCAACCCAATTTCTGCAGAAACCCTCACTGCTATCATGGAGGCGGTGACGAAGGCTGTGGAGAAAGCAATCGGTGGTGAGATGCCCGAGTCGTTTGGTTTCATCATCGATGGCTGGACTCATGGTATTGAGCACTACCTGGTTGTCTATGCGTGCTACGAGACAAAAGCCGGGCCTCAATATCCGCTTCTGTCTCTGGCACCCGTGATGGATGAACCCGATGACTAGCTAAACACGGGGGGACATCTTACGGCTATGAAGCGGTTCCTCCCTTTTTCGGTAAATCTATTTCTGGGTGTCTGTTTTTGTTGTTGAAGACAACTGTACAGTGAACAAGCGGCTTGCCAACGTGCTTGGTGTACCGCTCGTTGGCTGTACAAGTCACCGATTAAACCTGGCTGTGCGTGATTACTTGGGACCACACGACAATATTCTCGAGGAGGTGCAACAACTGATGCGCAAGCTGCGAACGCTGAAGCAAGCGTCGAAACTACGGTACTTATTATTCTCGTATTCTACTATTTTGTCTGTGGTACGGGGTGTACTAATATTTTGTAGTATAATATTACTATTTTAAAATAGTACCAAGACGTCTCTTGCTGCGGTACTTCGACAAGACACACGCTGGTTGTCAACCTTCTCGATGCTCAAGCGTTACTTTCTGCTCCGTGAGTTTATTTCGGCCGACGATGAGGAGCTGGGAGACTATCTTCCGTCTCGTACGGTACACCGCAAGCCCGATGTCCTGCTAACCAGCCTACGTGACGTTGAGTCCATCTCCAAGCGCCTACAAGCCACGGGGCTTACTTTGCTGGATGCGCGTGATCTGTCCGATGGCCTGCTGGAAATTCGACCGTCGTTTGCGAAGTATCTCGGTAAGAATGCTTGGTTTCGCATGTATTGTTATTGACTTACTGTTAATTTTGTATTATAATATGTACCCATGTATTAGCATCCGATGCGAACATCGGGCACTCCATCGTGTTTGAAGAGGCAGTGGTGAAGGTCTTGGCTGGCCAAACGCCGCTACTTACGGAGGATGAAGTGGCGCCTTTAGAGCCCTTCAAGTGGCAGCGCAGCTGCATTTTGGTTTCAGGTGTACCCCCTTCGACCAAGGAAGGGTTCGCTGAGCGGATCCTCAAGCGCCGCAAGGTGGCTGCCGATCCGTCCACCTACATGCTGCTGGGGGCGATACCACCAACCTCCAATGTGGTGGAGCGCCTCTTTAGCGTGGCTCGTGCCGTTTTGCGCTACGAGCGTCATCGCTTGTCTCACTTGATGCTAGAGATGATTCTCTTTTTGAAGGTGAACAATTGTCTGTGGGATGTGGCGACTGTCGAGCAGTGCATGTAGGAGATGAACTTGACGAACACTATTGCAGTAATTTACTGCTCTAACTCTTGGATTGCAGTTATTTATTTCCTTCCTATTGTCCTGACAAACAAGATACGTATTTCCTTGCTCGTGCTGCAATAAAAAAATAAAAAAATATCGAATTTTCGGGATGCCTGCCCAGCACATGTTCCTGCCGATGCAGCTTCGGCATCCCTGTTGCGAATGAGATCTCATACAAAGCGGCCAAAGGAACTAATGTAGAGAACGTTTGCGACGAAATTATAATTTTATGGCTTACATTGTGGCAAAACGAACTCGTTGTTGACGACGGTCCACTTGTTGTGGACCATGAAGCTGGCCACGCGTCCAGTCTTGATCGGGATCCCTGGCGTCCTTGAACTTGTGTAGCCACGACAAGTTTTACGCGAACCACAGCCTCCCCATAGCTTATAATAATGGAAAAAAACAAATGTCAATTTTTAGAGCCGCGGCATAAACCGACGCATAATCGTGGCATATTTTTTCAGAGGTTTTGGCAAAAAAAACGTTTGCCATAGAATTTTTTTTACAGTTTTGTCAAACTTGATAAACCCAATTTTGGGTTATTCACGCTTAACAAATAACCGATATCATGGCAGATAATTGTTCCTTTGGTTTTGGCCAGTCATTTTGCAACAAGACACGACACCAAGCGCCAGATCAGCAAGTGCGTCTCCCTCTCGACCTCCAGCCAACTCCGTACTATTGCAACCTCGCGCATCTACACGGAACCACCAGCGCCATCCACTTGCAATCCCTTTCATCCAAATCCCACCTTCAGAGACCCAGTATGGCGCCCGCAAAGCGATTGAATCTAAGCAAGTCGCGCGACGACGACGAGAGCTCCTCGGCCTCGTCCTCCGGCGACGAACAGGAACAGACGCAGCAGACGCAATCACCCCAGGGAGACGAGGAGTCCAGCTCCGATGAGGAATCCGACGAGTACGTGGTCTACTGGTTAATTACCAGCTTCATGCCTAATTACAACTTACCATGTTGTTGATGGTACAGAGAGTTCGAGATCCCGCCGGGCTTCGAGAGCGTCAAAGGCAGCGGTGCAGTGACCCGTGAGGCCGTGATCAATAACGACCACGAGCTCTGGTTCTTCAAGCTGCCCAAGAACGTACGTTGGGTCGCTGCAACCCAAAAGCCATCCTAGTGATTGACAAAGTGTGCATTTTGGTTCTGCTGTAGCTGGACGCGTCGGTGCTCGCCAACGTGACGATCAAGGTGGACGAAGGCAAGACGACAACGGCGGCTGGTGAGGTGCTGGCCAAGGTGACAGCTGGAGAGAGCGACAAGAAGTACCTGCTGCAGAGCGAGGACCGCATGCTCACGGACCAGCTCGTGAACGCGCTGCCGCTCGCCTCGGACCGTGCTCGCTTTGTGCTGGGCAAGCCGTTCTCACGCTGCTTCTCGCTCGTGGAAGACCACGCGGACGCCTCGCCGGTACCACAGAAGAAGACTCCTGAGGCTGCCACCGCGTCGCCGGCCGTGGAGAAGCGCAAAAAGAAGCACTCGACCGACAAGCACGAGAAGCACAAGTCCAAGAAAGCCAAACACAAGAAATAAAGACCTTGCGACGGAAACAATAGCGCAGCCCTCGATAGACCCCCACGAAGAATTCATCACCCACCTATTTGTCATTTTGTTCTTCTGACGCGGTTCGGCCGAGCCTCGACCTCGTCGAAAAGATAGTACCTGCAAACGAAGAGGTGGTCGTCTAAAAGAGCAGAAGCGGTGCATCTGCTGGCGGCGCCTCCTGACGTTTGGAGCTCTTGTCTTTCCTTTTCTTCTTGCCCTTCTCGGCCTCGCCGCCGTTTTTGCTCGAGCTCTTCTTGTGGCTTTTCTTCGCAGAGGAGCTCCGGTGATGGTGGCGGCTCTCCTGCACTTCAGCCTCTTCCTGGTCATCATCGCTGAAGCCGCCGATCAGCAGATCCTCCTGCTTTCGCGAGGATTTTTTGGACTTGGAACTCTTTGATGACGTCTCCTTTTTCTTCCGTTTCTTCTTGTCGTCATCCTCGCCGCGAGGAGCCTTCTTGTGCTTCGAGATCTTCTTTTTCGACTTCTTCTCCCCTTCCGTAGGCTTAGCAGACGGCGTCTGGCGATGGAACCACTGATCGGTCGGAACCTTCTCGTCTTCAGCCAGAGGAATGCTCAAGTCCACCGCAGACAAATCGGTCTCCTACCATTAAGAGATTAAGGGTAAGTGCGCCAAGACCGAAGAAATAAAGGAATAATCAACAAATGACAACGTACATCTCCACCCACTGAACCACGCTTCTTTCGAGAGCGCCGACGATCTTCGTCGCTTGAACGTGCACCCTCGGGCATCAACTCATCCTCCAGAATGTCACGTGACTTTGATTTCTGCGAAACACAAAAAACTGTTTGTCAGCATCGACCATTTCTCGACTTTGACAATCAATAACTGCATCGCACCTTCGACGCTTTCTTCTTCTTCCCGTTCGTGCTGGAGCCCAAAGCACCCATCATATCCGCAAAACCCTGCAATCAGCCCAAGACAAGTCATTAGAGACTGGTTCAGCAGTAACATATCACAATTTGCGCATACCGCGTTGACTCCCGCATCCGCTGAAGCTTTTGATCCAGCAGACAGATAAAAGGGGTCCTTGCGAAGTCGTTCCTGCTCGCGCACGTATTCGCGCTCCTTCCTTTCTTTCTCATCGGCAGAGTTTTCAGACTCTGATTCCGATTCTGAAGATGAAGACCCGTGGTGCTGACGCTGACGGTGGTGCTTGCTCCCAGGCTTCCTTTCGGGCGAGCCATCTCCAATGCCATTGTAGCCCCCACCAACGCCAGCGTGACCCTGGCTAACGAAGGAGACCTCAAGGTCATCTTCACTCGAAAACGCTGACACGTCACCACCTGATTCAAGAAACTTGGCTTCTGAATTACTCAGTGGCTCATCGAGATCCAGATCACCCGGCAGTGGAACCTTGCGCTGTGCCTTGACGCCGACCGGTGCCAATCGCTCTACGAAGAACGAGTTCAGCACATCAAGGCGCTTGGCGGGGTCCAGGGATGCGCTGCCGTCGAACGCGCGCTCAGTACGTTCTTGTGCGGTAAGAGCGCCAAGACCCATACCCAGTGCGAGCAAAAGCTGCTGCAAGGATACAGCACGCTCTTGCACCTCAATGTACTCGCTCTGAACAAATGCAGGCAGTCGTTCCATGATAACCGTAGCAATACGCTCCACCGTGGGATCATCTGCACGTTCAGCCATAGCAGTAAGGACCTTCAGAAGTGCCTGGATGAAGACAGTCTGCACATGACCAGGAAGAGTCGTCGTTCGGAGCTGCAGCATCTCGTCAGCGAGATCTTCTAATCGCTGAAGCTTGTCCTCCTCCGTTTCTCGATCTTCATCGTCTTCTTCATCCTCATCGTCCACGTCATCCAAAAACTCCATCACGTACTCACCGGTGATCCAGGCCGCCGCATAGTACACCTCCTGGAGAGTACCAGCTCCAGGACCACTGAGCGCCTCCTTCTCCATCAGCAGCTCAATCATGTTGTCCACCATAACACTACGCACGCTCTTCACACGAACCGCAATGTCCACAAGCTGCCGCGCCACCTCCACGCCATGCGAGCGCTTGGCAGGTTCTTCGTCAGTCACCTTCATCTTATGGTTACTGCTACTGCTAGCGTCAAGTATACTGCCCGATGACGGTGCTAATGACGACAGCGATGCGTCAACTGTAGCTGCGGTGTTGCCAGGGACACGAGCAAGCTGCACGAGCACGTGGATATACCAGTCGAAGTCGTGAATGTTGGCGTATTTGTTGACCGAACAAACGTGCAAAATGTGCGTGATGAGTTCATGACGGTAAGCACCATCAGCGCTCAGCGTCTGTCGCATGAGCTCACGGATAATAGGCGCTGCGTTGTCCGGATTTACCATGCCCGATAGCAGCTCCAACGCCCGCATCCGAATGGTAATATCGTCCACAGTCAGACACTCGACAATCAGCTCCTGGTGTTCCGTGACCACGTACGGGTGCGACTTCATCAAGTTGCCGAGTCCAACAAGACCCAAGTAGCGCAGGTTCTGGTCCGGGTCCTCAATGTAGCGGCGCAAGTGGTCATTGCAAAGTCTGACGACCGCCGCCACGTTGCGCGGCTGCGAGCCGTCGCTCTTCTTGGTGTACAGCAACGCCGTGGTGACGGTACTGATGCACTCGTACAGTAGCGACTTGGCCGGCGTATTCTGGATGACCGTCGCGAGTGGATCCAGCAGCTTGCGCGCGAGACGAGGCTCTTCCGGCACCAAGCTGGCCAGCAACTTGACGACCTTAATGAGCATCCAGTTGTTGGAGGACGTGGTGAGCAGTCGGAAGAACTGCGGGGCCAGCCCCAGGTAGTTCTTGGGCTTCTTGTTGGCCAGTTCACAAATGACATTCACTGCACAAGACACGACCGTGACGTCGGGCTCCTCCATCCTCTCCTTGAGTCTGTCAAACGACAGTCGCAATCCCTGCGGGTAGCGCAGGAACATCTTGAAGAGCACGAGCGTGGCCTTCTTCCGCACGTAGGGCTTGGGCGAGCCCATCATGGCCAGCACGTCGCCCAGCAGGTCCCTGGCCAGGTCCGTAGTGACGATGTTGGCCAGCACGTTGATGGCGAGACCCACCTCGTACTCGCTCGTGCTGCCGAACTCCTTCTTGAGCAGGTTGGTGCAGAGCAGCACCACGTCCGTGGACTGCGTGAAGCTCTGACACGCGGCATTGTAGCCGATGCGTTTGTGTGAGAAACGCTCGTAGCTCATGACCTCGACGACGTGGAAGGCAGCCCAGCACATGTCGTAGCCCAGCATGTGCAGGTACGTGAGCTTGCGCACAGCCTGCGCCTTGACGAACGGGTCAGTGTTGCGCAGCTCCGCCTTGATCTCCTGCAGCGCCTGCGAGATGTACACGCTCACATCGCCCTTGGTGGAGCGGATGCCCTTGACGAGGTCCTGCAGGTTCTTCTCGAACATGATTGCACACGATCCACGGGGTGGTGGCACGCGGGGGAGCGCGCGTTGGACAGCTGAGACGCGAGGCTTACAGTGGAGATGGAGCTCTGTGCTGGCGGAAGGCGGCGCGCAGAGAACAGAAGACGCCGAGTTGCAGGAGGACCCTCCAGGGGTGACGATGCGAATCAAGAGCCAAATTCGGATCGCAATCGAGGGGGGAACGAGCACAGAACCCGGGTCGACGGATTAAACTTGTCATTTGTAAGCAAACGGGTTTCAACCCGAAATCTTTACTCACAATTGGCAATAATAGGCAATAGAGACTTGCTTACGGATTGACATGGAAAAGAGCTGCGGATGCTGTATTGACTCTTGTGGCACTACATGTACAGACAGCTCTAGCCCATGACCAACTCGAGCAGAATCATGAGCGTGTTGATAATCATGAGCGGAACTGCAGGAAACGTATCAACAACAGACAGCAACCAGAGTCAGCTTAGCCATTCCACCAAGCGCGAGGTGCAGCAACTCCCGAGTCAATTGCCAACAGGTCGACCACGTACATCGTAGATACTGCACGGCGATGAGGAAGCCCACGATCTGGTTCTTGATCGTCAGGCCCTGCGACGAGTCCACCTTGTGCCAGCCATCTGCAGTCGCGGCGTCAGTCCACGCAATACAGGGATCAGGGTTATAGCAAGACGGACGTACGAGGACGCAGGAAGCGCTTCTCGTGCAGGATACACACGGCGTTCGTGAGCAGCAGGCTCGTGAGCACGAAGTTCCACAGCACGCCCATCGCAAACTGAAGACGTGGCGAAAATGATGTTTTGTTATAACACACAATCAGTACACAATCAGTACACAATACGTACACACACGACACACAAACCGTACACAACGTTAAGTGCAACTTGCTCCGGCTTGTTTCAATCATTGTGATAGACACATTCGCCACGAAGGAGAGATGGCTCGCAACCAGGTTTCCAGGCGTCCGAGGCGGCGCGATAGGGTCGATGCGGCGGTACAATCCAAGCAGCTCGAGCGCGCAGAGAGCGCACCACAGGAAGTCGGGATGCTGCCGCGTCTGCTCGTGCGCTTGGGTGTGGCTGCCGTCATCGTGGCGCTCGTTGTGCTGCTGACGTGGATGTCGACGCAGTCGACACCAAGTCGCGATCTGAGCCCGTCGGAGGAAGCTCGCGTCGAAGCGAGGGCCGAACGCCGAACTGCGGCTCGACCCACGGTCCAAATGCTGGCCAAGTATCCGCACGACGCCACGGCCTTCACGCAGGGCTTCACGGTCGTGAACAAGGACGACAAGAAGTTCTTCATTGAGTCCACGGGGTTGTTTGGCGAGTCGTGTGTGCGCCACGTGGATATTGAGAGCGGGAAGGTGTTGCAGCAGTATGATCTGCCTCAAGAGCTTTTTGGCGAGGGTGTGACGCTCGGTCCGAATGACGAGCTGGTCATGCTCACGTGGAAGAGCAAGACTGGCCTTGTATTCGACATGGAGGGCCCTCTGTTTGGCAAGGGTGGCAACGGAGGCGGCTTCTCACTGAAGCGCGAGTTCAACTACGACACAGTCACGGGCGAAGGTTGGGGCATCACCTACGATGGCGAGGACCTGGTTGTCTCGGACGGCTCATCGACCCTTCTGTTCTGGGACCCATCGACGATGAAGGAGGTGCGGCGCGTGGATGTCACGATCTACGACGGCACGCAGCAGATCTCCCAGATCAACGAACTCGAGTTTGCCAAGGGGTTTATCTACGCAAACGTGTGGTACCAACCTTACATCCTGAAGATCGACCCCAAGACTGGCGGGGTCGTCACCATGTTCGACTTGTCCAAGTTAGTCGCGGACGTCGGCGTCGACGTGACGTCGGGAGCTGTGCTCAACGGCATCGCCTACGACGAGGCCGAAGACGTCTTCTACGTCACTGGCAAGCTCTGGAGCGCTGTCTACAAGGTTCGCCTCATTGACCCCGTGCAGTAATTGCAGTCACGTCACTGTGCAAGACAATAGAGCAATTGCACGACCAGCAGAGCGAACAGGGATTTTGGTATCTTATCTAGCATAAGCTTCTGTGTCAACTGGTGTCTTCAATGGTAGGGAACTTTGCACTCGATCATCCATGTCTCCGCCTTCCTACGCCTCTTGCTGCAGGAATGGATTGGGGATTTCTGCCGTGCCGTCCACAGGCGACACGAGCATCACCGACGTGCCTCTGCACACCACGAGGCCCACTTTGCGCGTCTCGTCCGTGATCCGGTACTCGTCATTCGGGTCGCGCACGAACTCGACGCAGTCGTCCAGCACCAGGTTCACCAGCTGGTCATAGCCCTTGAGCGTGCCCGTCACCTCGCGCCCGCCGTGGAACTTGACGCGCACCTCCTGATCGATGTACTTGGCCAGGTCCAGGATCGGGTCCTTGCGGCTGCCGCCACTTGCGCCGTTCGCCGCCATCGTCTCCAATAGAATTGTTTTGGAAAGGGCATTACCGCCGCTGTCATTGGTCAAAATTTGGCAAGTATCAGCTTGGAATCAGACGAGCGGATCCATTTCGACATGAGCAGGAGCTTCGCCGCGGACGAGCGTGTGCTGGAAGCCGTGGCGCAGGCCAGCGATCTGTCTTCGGAGAGTAAGGCGTCGTATTGATATTCTATAGGTCAGAGAAGTTTGGAGGGCGACGCCCATTGACTGACGTGGCTGCGGGCAGATTTCGGGGCCGTGTGCAAGCTGGCGGTGCGTCTTTTCGGCTCGGAGAAGCAGAGCAAGCGGCGATTGACCCGCGCGGCGTGTACGGAAGCAAATGCAATTATGGCGCAGGGTTGGTACGGTCAGGTGTTTAATTTGATGTTGTGTGTTCCGCTACGCAGCGGTGTCGGGATGGGAGACGGAGCAGGTGGAGCAGGCCGTGCTTGCCATTGCCAAGATCCTCATGGACGGCGCCAAGGTGAACAACAAAGCTGGAGCTTGCAAAGAAGAAGGTGGTAGTGATTATGGTGCTGAATGTGCAGGCTGAAATGTCGGAGCATGCGTTTCGACTCGTGCTGAAGGGGATGGCGCTACCGGAGCACCATGTCGACGTTCTCGCACAGGTTAGGATTCGCCTGCATTCAAGAGGTGAAAGGGAGCGGCAATTCTTAACCTGTTGCTTTGCTCTTCATGCGTGCAGTTATATGAAGCTCACGTGAAAGACATTCGAGAGTGCGTCTCGCGTGAAACGGGTACAAGCGTCCCGCACTACCGCAATTTAGAGTGGCGAATCGACCTGGAGGTAAGGTCGTTTATCAATCACATGTGCGTCAACTGGAGGTGACGCGCTAATCCGCTTTTCTGCGTTGCTGCAGCTCGGCACGCGCTTCCACCGCAACAAGCCGAAGCCCATTGTGACGCTTCGTCTGGACACAGCCACACAAACCAGCACGTCCACCGTGCCCCTGCTCCACTCCACATGTCTTCGCGTAGACTACGACGGCCTGAAAATGATGCAGCGTCAGCTGGAGACCGCGTTGAAAGAGGTCGACTCGGTGCACTGTAGCCGCATTCAGCGCTATATGCACTGACCGATCGAAAGCCCAATCGCAACTACGAACGACAGACAGCATCAACAGTGCTCTCATTTCTCTGTCTTTCTGTCGGCTAGGTACTGCTCTTTCGTCTTGGAGAAGGCCGTGACCTGGTCCAGCTGCTGCTTGGTCTCGCTGGAGATGCCGTCCTTCTGCAGCAACAGCTCCGCGAACTTGGCCTGCCGCTTCTTCCTGGTCTCCACGTCCGGCTTAATATTTGCTTCCTGCTCGGCAGCCAACGTCAGCACCAATAACTCAGCCTCAGCTCATGAGTGATACGCACCAGGTCGCGACGGATCTCCTCGTCGGATTTGGGGTCCCAGTAAGCGTAGCACAGCGCGATGGGGATGCCAAAGCGCAGCGAGTAGTCGATCATCATCTTGGGCACCTTCATGCTGTCTGGTCAGGGACAATAAAACGAACTTAAGGTTTGTATCCGCACAATTCAATAGAGACCATCATGCGAGCATCTGTGGCGTCGGCTCGTCGTGCACTCCGAGCGACTTCTGTGCGATGCTTGAGCTCTGCAGCTTCACTACCGGAAGGTCTTCGGGAGATTTCCAGTGTCCCGCGTACGCCCTCCTGGTCGCTGAAGGAGCTGCACCAGGATGGGGCTCAGCTGGATGCCGCAGCTACTGTGCTGACGGAGGAGAAGGTTTGATGCAGTAGTTGCAGTGGTGTTAATAATGGGAGCTGACCGGTGTATCTGGTCTTGCAGCTTCGTGAGCTGGCGGAGTTGTGCCATCTGCACGTGGAGAACGAGAAACTCCCGGGGCTGCTCAAGGACGTCGAGTCCATTATTCAGTGCACCAAGACGATCCAGGCCATGACGCTCAACGAGAACATCGACGACGTGTACGCCAAGAGCGACTTTGACGCTGGTGTGGTGGCTCCTCTTCGGGAAGATGTTGTCACCGAAGGAGACTGCGCAGAGAAGGTGTTGGCAAACGCTGCAGAAAAGTCTGGCTACTACTTCAAGGTGCCCAAGGTGCTGCAGGACTAGCCGCGAGTCAGCAACAACAACAAGAGTAGAGGAAAAGAGACGTCGTGCTGGGCAAAATCTATAGTAAATGCACATGGGAAGCGCTCTCTCCTCCCTGCTACCAACAGAATCAGTCACCCGCCTTGAAGACGTCGGCCTTGGCCAGATACTCTTCCAAATCTGCAACAAAAGCACAAGCAATCAGTACTCTGCATCCAGTCACACAATGTAGCATTACAGCAGCCTCACCTTCGACCTTCATGTCGAGTCCATTGAGCTTGCGGATGCTCAGGAGCTGGTTCATGAGCGCGCCCTTGTGGTACATGAAGAGCGTGGGGCAATTCCGCGCCGGCCAGTTCTCGATGCAGGCCTGCGCCTGGATGCTCACAAATTTGACGTCGCGGTGCTTCTTGGCGACCTCGCGCAGCACGTGGTCCATGACTTTGCACTCCTCGAGTGCGCCGTCCCAGAGGTACGCCACGACCCAGTGATCGTTACTCCCCTCCGTCACCTCCTTGGTCCACTCGTCCTTGGCGATGGGCTGCACGTCGCCGAACTTGTTGCGCGACGCCTGCTCCATCATCTGCTGGATACGGCGCTCGCGGATGCGTGTCAGCTCGGCGTCATCGTCGTAGTCGTCGTCCAGCTCGTCCAGTTCGTCCAGAGTGGCGTACTCGCGCGGGTCCACCTGCTCCTCCTCTTCCTGTTCCTCCTCGTCCGGCACCTTGGTCTTGGGCGCCAGGATGCCCTTCTTCACCAGGATATCCTCCCACTCGGTCGTCTCGCCCGTAGGCGCGTAGTGCACGTTGCCGCGGTCGCCCATGATACAGTAGTAGCGTAGTACGTGGCTTCTTCCAGACTCCCCCGAGCACAAAATTTGAGCCCTCATAGGTTAAAATACATGTATGTATTATATAATTCCTAAGTACGTTTAATATTCCCCAAAAATGGCGGGAAGCTCACTATTCGACCATCAGGATGGAGTCCATGCGGGAAATGGCCGTGAACGTAAACGGCAAGGGCGCCATGCAGCTCGTGACGACGTTGCGGTCGCTCAAGGACGGACAGGTGCCTGCGGGCAGCGACGTGGTGTTCACGAGCGGCGAGGACGGCGTCTTGTACGTGACAGACCTGGCCACCGAGAGCTCCGTGTTCCAGACTGAGCTGTGCGACGGCTTCGTGTCCTCCTTCGCGCTCACGCCTGAGCAGAGCCATGTGCTCGTCGCGTCGGACGACGACAACACCGTGGCATCCTACAGCCTCCCGCCCGACTGCCAGCTGGACCAGCTGCTGCGCCGCTCCACCGTCGCCATCCGCCAGGTCGCGTGCTCGTCCCAGTTTGTCGCCATTGCGGACGAGGAGCCCGTGGTGCGTCTGCTACTGCGCAGCAATACAGAACAGGTGATCCTGGCTGAGGGTGCGACGGGCGCCATCAAGAGCGTGGCTATTGACCCGCAGGAAAAGTTCCTATGTGCCAGCAGTGAGGACGCCACGGTGCGCGTCTTCGCGCTGGACGCAGCAGCGCAACGCGCCACCGAAGTCAAGAGCTTCAAGGTCAAGCATGGAGATATCAAGAGCGACAACGTGCTACTGCGTTGCGCGTGGCAACCTGGTGATGCTGGTAAGTTGCTGGCCGTGCCCATGGACAAGGGTATCGTGGAGCTGTTCGAGAGAGAGACGTGGGCGCTCAAAGACAGACTGATGCTGCCCATTGGCAAGAGCACGGCGGCAGATGTGGACATCCTGACCTTCTCTCCGAATGGGCAGTACTTGGCAGCAGCCACATGCGCGAAGGAGGTGCTGGTGTGGGAGTTGGAGACGCAAACAGTACTGCGCTCGTTCAAGATCGACTACCCGGCGCTGGGTGTGCAGTTTGCTAACAAAAGTAACGCACTGGTGGTCTACCACATGGGCGGCAAGTTGGCTTTTGTGAAGGACGTGGTTCCGGCAGGACACACGCCTCCGCAGCACATGGTTGGACTACCCAGTGCAGCACCTACTAACGCATCAGCCAAGTCCTCGCAGTCGAGCAAAAAGCGCCTGAAGGCGTCGTCGTTTGTGGAGGAGGAGGCTGAAGTCGATGGACAGCACGACGCTGAGGATGAAGAGGAAGTTGTGTTTGGCGATGACAATGAGGCTCGTGTGGAGGCCATCAAGGCAAGCTTCGGCTTTGGCGCGGCTGCCAATGCCACTAATGATGGCCCAGTTGAAGACGAAGATATCTCGGTGTCGGCCCGGCCTTCAGCAAAGTCGTCGCACCAAGAGGTTTCTGCTCTACGCACCCTCATCGAGCCCTTCCAGCCTGGAAGTGTAATGGACTCTGCTGGACGTGCCACCAGCGCGACGTCGCTGCTGGCGTGGACCCCAGAGGGTGAGATCGAGGTGATCCGCGGCGCCAGTATGAGCGAAAACCTCGTGAAGGTAGAGTTCACTGACAAGTCTCGGCGTGGATTCAAGTTCAACGACAACTACATGTTCTCGATGGGATTCTTGGACGACTACGGGGCCATCTTTGCTGTCCCGCGGCGTGCGCGTGAAGATTGGGAGGACCTCGAAGCGGGCGTCGACGAAAGCGATGTCATCAGCAGCTTTGTTTTCTACCGCCCGTTCGAGTCTTGGGCCAGCAACAGCTCCTGGCACAAGACGCTGCCCGACGGCGAAGATGCTGAGTGCGTTGCCGCGGGTCGTGAGTTCTGCGCTGTAGCCACATCGCTACAAACTCTTCGCATCTACACCACGAGCGGTATCGACTACGCGCTGCTGCGTCTGCCTGGCCGTGTCGTGACTATGACGGCGAAGGAATCTCTGCTGGCCGTGGTGTACCAGGGACTGCACGGGCAGCTGCACTACCAGCTTCTTCGTATCCGGGTGGACTCGTCTCGCGAGCGCGTTGTGCTGGTTTCGAAGGGCGATCTGCCCATGACTCCGCCGCCGCGCGATGTCTTCGCGTCGCACAAGGAGAATGAAGCGATGCGCCAAGACGTATCCAACTGGTCAAAGCTCACGTGGCTTGGCTTCGATGACCGTCAGATCTTGTACTCGGTAGACTCGTTTGCGTGTGTGCAGGCGCTGTCGCCCAGCACAGGGTGGAACTGGTTCCCGATCGGGTGTGTGGGCAATACGCTGCAGAAAAAGCCCGAGGACCGTCATGGTGTCTTCACTTTGGGCGTAGTCAATGACTCGCTGTTGTACTTCCCGCTGGGGAAAGGTGCTCAGGCCCCAAAGCTGCGTGGCAACCACCGCCCCGTGCCCGGTACGTTCCTCCTGCGCACGGCGTCGTTCCCGAAGACGTCGAAGAAGAACGAGGACGCTTCAAATGGCCACATGTGGCAGAACGTGCGGCTGTGTGGACTGGAGGCAATCGCGAGCGAGGCGAACGCTGAGGGCGTGGCCAACCAAGTGGTCCACGAGCAGGCCGAGATGGACAAGGCACTTATCCTCATGATGAAGACCGCGTGCACGAACGACGAGCCTGCGCGCGTGCTGGACTTGGCCAAGTGCCTGCACCTCGAGAAGTCTCACCAGATTGCGCAGAAGCTGGCCATCCACTTCTCTCTGCGCCAACTACAGTCTCAGCTCTACGAGCTCTACCGTGTCAAGTTCGAGCAGCCTCGGCGTCTGGAGCAAGAAGCAATGATGCAAGCTTCGACTCAGCCGCGTCGACACCCTGTGGCCGCTCGCTCGTACACCCAAGAGGAAGAAATCCCCGAGCCGCGTGAGGTGGAGCCGCTTCGTCGGGCTCGCAGCATCCTGTCGCGACCTCCGTCCACTCCGCCTCGGGAGGACCACCACGACGAGGACACGGCCTCCGTTGACTCTGCAGAGACTCGTGAGACCCCGAGTTCTCCGAAGGCTGCGGCTGGTAGCAAGAGCAGCACCTCGCACGTCGAGCGGTCCGTGGCGCCGACGAACCCGTTCCTGAAGAAGCCCGCGGGGTCCGCGGCGTCGCCTTCTAGCAGCAAGAGCAAGAAGACGGGTCTGCAGCGGCTGGCTAAGTTCGCGTCGCCACCGCCGGCCAAGAAACAGCGCCGGTCAACTTGGAAGAAGTAGAGATCGGTCTCAAGAACTATAATATAGCCAGTGGTTGAAGGCGTTTACGTGGAGTGGGGTACCTGATGATGGCAGGTTACCCTGCCAAGAACATTATCGTAGTGACCTGGTACAGCTTCGACTTCGAAGATGAAGGCCAAGGATACACGACGACTGGATGGCAGCAAGTTGTTCCCCACAGTACTCGAAAATAGATGTACCCATCGCTTGGGTTCAACATGCACTTTCCGTACGTAGGGATGTAACCTCCTTTTTTGGTGGAGCTGCGACTGGCACCGGATGCCGCTTGCTCACTTGCACCGCGCACTTCCGAGTCTTCAACGTCGTACATCATTAACCACGTCAAGGAAGCATAGACCTCGATTACTTCAGCTCGATCAACCCAGGCAGGCAGGCAGTCGACCTCTCTATCGACGCGGCGTTGCAGACAAAAGGCAACGAGGTCAAGGCACACAAAGTGTAGCCATCATGGCGTATTGTTCGGGACGGTACAGTACCACGTATCCACCGTGGCTCGACTTTTGCTGGATGGGCCGTGGTGATCATGGCCATTAGCAGTAACGTGGCCAATATAGTTTGGCAGGCGCTTGCTTGCTTCGCCTCGCCGCCGAGTGAACAAATCAGCGTGCTCCACCACGTGGCACTGGCACCACGTCGAAGCGAGCAGGCGGCAATGACGTGTTATAGTAGAAAATCCGCCCAACTGGGTGTTTCAACGCGCTCTCTGTTCGCCATGGGGGCTCCAGCAAGCCGCTCGGTGCAAACGCACACTTGTACGATCCCAGATGACGGGCAGGCTGGGCACTGCGGTTCGAGATATGCGTGAAGCTACTGGCCGCAACTTGGGTCATCGCATCGCTGGGTACATGCACTATCGATGCAACGTCAACCAGATTCCAGCGCTCGCATATGACAACTTTTCCAACCCACGCGGGCCTCACGATGACGACGCCTTGCAGCTCTGGCTCGGAGCGTCGGCCCATTCCCAAATTGACCGAGAGCTCACCACGTCGCCTCTGCGAGGCTCTGCATGGATGCCCCACGAACCTTCGACTGCAACGCGGATTCTGCCCCGCGGACGCTCCTGGCACAACAACGTGGACGACCGACTCACGCGCAAGCTCATGATGCTGCGGCTGCGACGGCTGCACCCGGTGCTCGCAGGGATCAAGTGCACGACCGCCGGCAGCATGGTGGTGCCGTCGCTGGTGCAGCGTCTCGAGTGGATGCTCTACAATGCCGCCCACTCGATGCATGAATACACACACGAGCAGTCCTTGGAGCGTCGAGTGCAGGCCCTCGTGACGCAGCTGGAGCCCAAGGGGGTCACTGATCAGAGACGTCAGGGACGTAGCAACAGCAAACGAGGTCGAGACGCGGACGACGGTCCCGCTAGGAAGCGGCCGAAGCACGCAACAGAGAGCGACAACTGCAGGACCAACGACAGGAGCGTGTTTCTGCTGGAGAACGACGACAACCTCGTAGCACTCGTGCTCAGCTTCCTGTCGGGACGGACGGTGCTGCGTCTTCGATGCGTGAACCGGTTCATGTGGGAGAACGCGCCCATGATGGTGAGTACGCTGCATCTCGAGACGCACGCGCCAGCTCTGCAGCATTTTTCCAGCGGTACACTCACAACTCTCCTGCTTCGATGCAGTAAACTCACGACTCTCGTGGTTACCAGCAAGCTCCGAGATTCCAACGACGTGGACGAAGCAGGCAGACAACCCACCGCTCGAACGATGGTACATCGTCGGCCTACTTTCGCTCGCCCATCTCGTCGAGACGGGAGACTCACGAACGGGTTCCTCGCAGGCGAGCTCATGCTCCGAGACATCACGCGTGCGTTCGAGCAGGGAGCGTGTCCGCAGCTGCAGGAGCTGGACGTCGGCTCACCTCTCGACTATTTCGCCGAGAGCGACGATGTACTCAATTGTCTGGGAGCCTTCGCGTCAGGCAGAAAGAGAGGAGTGGCTGGTCTCCGGTATCTGCGACTTGACTCGACGTACCTGGGCGACGCCCGTCTGAGTCGGCTGGCGGATGCGTTCGAGCAGGTTGCAGGCCTGAATTGCTTCGGCTCGTTGAAGACGCTGGTGCTGCGCAACAACTTCATTGGCGAGGCCGGCTGCCAGGCGTTGCTGCGCATGTTGCGCTGCGTACCAGCGCTGCGTGTGCTGGACGTGAGCGGGAACATCCTCACGGATCTGGACGCGCTCGCGCTCGCCGAATGGCTCTCAAGCAGAGTTGACGCTTCCAAGTCGACGCACTGCCGCCGAGTGCCGAGCTGCTGGAGACGCCGAGAAGCTCCAGCTGTCCAGCTGCGCACCCTGCTATTGCAGGACAACTTCATTGGCCAGGAAGGGCTGGAGGCGCTGTCAACAGCGCTCAATGCCCGGCTCATCCCGTCGTGAACGAGCAGTATTTAGGGTCGAACGAGAGATGCCAGAGTATCATTTGACCTGCTTCCTTACAGTGGGACCCCCTCGCGATTGGCGAGATAAACGAACAACTTGCGACCACCTGAACCCTGTCAGTTCTGATTCTCAGCACCGAAAAGGCGCTTTATCGGTTTGCACTGGAAATTACTTGCTGCGAGTCAGGATGCACGGCTTTTGCATCTCTAGGGAGCAGCCAGAAATATAGAATTACAAAACCCAACAAAGAAGATGAAAAATCCAGCAAAACATTTTACGAAACATTTACCAGCTCTTCGTCAGCCACTGCCGAGCGCCGCGGTCCACCCGATCCGCGGCACGGTCGGTATGTATCGGTCGTTCCGGGCGCTACCTCCTCGTCGCAGGATTCCTATGAAACGAGTGCACCCTCGGCACTCGTTCCGTGCATGCAGTGCCTCGGGATTTGACTGGGAGACATTTGACACCCGCGTTTCTCTGAATGCCTCGCCGCCGCGCATAAGCACCGGCGGATGAATACGCGCCCGCGAGGTATCCGCGGCGCCTGCAAGCCTCTACAGTATTATACCTGCGCTCGGCCTTTGCCGCTGGCAAACTTGCTGCAGAATCGGGTGACTCAGAGGTCTCCACTGTGCCGGCGTCGGAGTTGCACACTCCTGGAGGGTTCTGAATTCTGAAACGTATGTGGTAAAAATCTACATTCGCGATTCGGAGAGAGCGCGCATGGTCTCTGGTTATTCCGCACACACAACAAAGGTGGTCAAAATTTAATCACTGGAAGTATCCTCAGAAGAGCGCGGCGCAGAGCGGCTATGTCGCTCGCTGCCAATATGCCGGCGAAGCCATGTGCTCGGATGGCTTCGCTCAGGAACAGACAATTTTACACGAGACCAAGGCATCTGATACAGGCTCGGGCGTTGCGTCGACACCCAGCAGCCGAAGCTAGACAGGCTGCTTAGGCGAGCAGCATGTTGACTCACCAGCAGGCACTTTGCGCTTCACGACGACAAATACCTGTCTAGTTTCGATACCCTTTTGCAACACATGTGTTCGGAGTATATATAAATTATCCGTTATGACAGGAAGTAGATAGAAAGTGTATCACGCAGTATCCCTTACTTGGGCTTTTCCAAACCTCTATATAGCGCTGAAACGGACGTGCCCGGAAAAAAAATGGACTAATCGCGCTACATCGTCTGGTTTCTTTTTCCCGGTCCGGACGTCGTCATCAAGTCCATTTGCATCTTCCAACTCTCTCGACCATTCCGCAACTCGTCGACTCCCTCGCAAGCCCCGACTCCCTACGTCGGCTGTTGCGCTAAAAGCACCGTTGCGCAAAAAGCCATGGTTTCCACCCCGTCCGAGGCCGCGTTCGCAACGACTTCCGCGTGGCACGACCCGACCGACGTGCAAGTGCGCAAAATCATGATGGCGCGCCTGCGCAGCCACCCGGCGTTAGCGCAACACCACCCGATCCTGCAGGCCCGCGAGGACACGGGCGCGAGTCCGTCGCTGCTGCAGCGCCTCGAGTGGATGTTGTACCACTCGGCGGGATCGCTGAGCGAATATTTGCACCAGCCCTCGCTCGAGCGCCGAGTCCAAAGTCTCGTGACGCACTACAAGCGCAAGCGCGCAAATACAGAACCCAGCGACGACATCATGGCGAACATCTGCGCAGCTGCCGCAAAACGCAGACGACCGCAACTCTCCATCTCCGAAGAAGAGATCCGCAATTGCAGCGTTGGCGCAAAAGGCTGCGTGCTCAACAGCAACTTGGACCTGTTGCACCACGTGTGCAGCTTCCTCGACGGTCGACAGGTTTTGCGCTGCCGTGCAGTGAACAAGTTTCTCTACTTGCACGCTCCGTCATTGGTGAGGTCGCTGCAACTTGACGCCTCAACAGCCTCGACAGCTTCCGTTGCGCAATTGCGCAACTGTGGTGACGGCGCGGCAAATGGGCTGCAAACTTTGCTGCTCGAGTGCAAGAACCTCACGAGCCTCACGATCTCCAACAAAAACAACCAAACCCACCTCAAAGCGGGCGTCGTGTTCCCTCGCGCACTCACAGCGTCGACGTACATGGCGTCACTCGCCACCACGTCGTACGGCCACCAGTTGGTGCGCGAAGTTGCGTGCGCACTGCAAATTGGCGCATGTCCGTTGCTTGAGAAATTAGAGTTTCTTGCGCCATTCGACTTTGCAGCGGAGAGTGATGGCGTCTTTTTAGCGCTGCAAGCGCTAACCGAGTCTGCCACTTGCAGAAAACCATTAGCGCAACTAGTCCTGGACGCGACGTTCCTCGGAGATCGAGGTGTTGCGCGACTTGCGCAACTTTTTGAGACTCAAGACACGCACTTCCAACATTTGCAGACTCTCACACTGCGCAACAACTACATGGGCGAAACGGGCTGCCGCGCGCTGCTCGAAGCTGTGGAGCCATTTGCGCAACTGCAGACGTTGGACCTCAGCCGCAACATCCTCACGGACACGGACGCATTTGCACTTGCGGATTTACTCGACACAGACATGAGTTATTGCGCAAATGTGGATGGCGATCACAAAGACTGCAACGGGTTGGCATTCGCGGGATTGCACACGCTCAATTTGCAAGAAAACTTTATCACGTGCGACGGCTTCCACGCCATCACAATTGCGCTATGTTCGCGCGAAGGTTTCGTGGCCACGGTCGGTGGGGCCGCAGCTCTCAACGAAGAGGAAGTAGAAGTGATGGAGGTAGACGATGCCTAGAAGTTCGCCACGATATTTATGCGCAAAATTCGCTACACAAGCATATAAATAGAGTTTGTGCAACACTACTGAAGAGATCACTTTGCAATGAAAAGCGTGGAGCCCCCAAGGCAGCAAACGAGTTGAAGTCGGCATAATTTCTCGGTGCCTCAGCGATGGCGGGTGACGAAGAAGCCGAAGAGCGTCGAGCACTCGAGCGAGAATTGGCGGACGAATTGGCGGCGTTGTCTGCCCAGGATGTTGGTTTTGGCGCAAATTTCGACCGAGCTGATTACCAGAGTGGCGACCTCAGCAGTAATGGACAAGACGAGGAAAGCTACGTGCGTCTGGATCTCGACAAGGTTTTGCAGCAGGTGACAGAGCTCCCTGTGGTTAGTAGCGACGAAGACGAGAGTGAAGCTACGAGTTGGGAGCTCCTGCTGCAAAGTGTGGAGCGGAGTGACCGTGAGTTCTACCAACCCTTTCACGAAGACTTGCACGAAATTCGCGCCTCCTTTCTAGATGGAAACCCTTCGGCAGAGCACCAGGAGCAGAAGAATGTTTGCAAAATCGAACCGGAAGGTCGAGTACGCCTCGATGTTGCAGTCTCCCAGTCTGAGCAGATTGACTCGCCACCTTTGGCTGAGATTGTCAAGATTGCGGTTGCAACTCGAGAAGATGAAATCCCTAGCTGCAAAACTGAGGCCGATAGAACTGCCACAGTGGGTCCTCTTGAAAGTGTCAGTGATACTCCGTTGGAACGCAGCACTGAGGTGGCTCCAACCGGTCCTCGCTCTCACGGTTTCGATGACGCTACTGCTCATACGCCTCCGCTGTCCGATGACCACCCTACGACCTCTATCTCAAAGCAGCTGCTGGAGGACGACCAAGCTGTGCGAAAGCAGCTTCAAGAGATAGCGAGGCAGCAAGAGGTTCGCGAGTCACGACGATTAAAGGCTCAGGCAAGACACCAGAGAGAACGCGACGAGGCCGAACGCTTACTACGCAGTCTCCAGGACGCCTTCGAGGCTCAAGAGAGGAAGGCGGAGATTGCTGAACAAGAAGCACAGGAGCGATCCCTGATGACAAGCGAAGAGCAACAGGGTCGATTGTATGTCGCTGCGGAGCGTGAAGCTCGCGAAGTTGCGCTCATGACGCTCGCTGACGAAGCCTCACGCAAAGTTGCAGCTGAGTTTGCACGGATTCGAGACGCGATTGATAAGGAAGTCGCCCAAATGGCAGCTGCGGATCAAGCTGAACGCCACCGAATGCAAGCGGAGCGGCAGATCCGCGACCAGCAGCTAGCATCCCTAGCTCGGTGTCGCTTTAGCGCAGCTTTGACGGAGCTGGTCGAACGCCACGGCCGTCAGCAACAGATTCGCGATCAAGAAACGAGGAGGGGGCGTCGTGAGTGTGTGCAAATGCGAGCTGAAGAGGCCTACACCCGGCGCGTGGTAGCTGAGACTCGCGCTCTTCGTGAACAGCAGGAACGTGGGAGAAATCGGGTTTTAATGCTGCACGAAGACGAAGTGGCAGGTGCTTTTGAGCGTCTTGAGAGGGATCGGAACCTGAGAGCTCAGGAGCGAGTACGCGAGGAGAACGACCGAGCTTGGATGGAAAAAGAGGAGGCGCGGACTCGTTCTGCTTGGGCTTGTATCGAGCATTTACACCGGCAGAATGAGCAACGATCTCGTGTTACTATGGGGCAGGAGGAAGAGCGTTGTCGGTGCGCCTGGGAATATCTAGCACAACGAGCTCAAGCCGAAGCTGAAAAGCGTGAAAAGCAACGCGAACTTCGTCGCCTTCGCGTTGCGGCTGACGTCGCGGCAGGCTTGCAAGGTCTTGAGCGTGTTCTTCGCCAGCATTCTCTGGTCAAGTGTGTCGATAGGTGGCGGCGGTGGCATGAGCGTTGCGTTGAGGAGGAGCTGGCACGAGCGAAGACTGCGGATCACGCTGCCAAGAGGATTCAGATGTGGCACCGGTCACACCGACAACAGAGCCAACAACTCGTTTCGGTGGAGCCTCCGCTCCTTCTCGAAGATTTCAGCGACGACGAAGAGCCTCAAGTCGACGAGGATAGCTGCGCTGAGGCCTACGCCAACTGCTCGGCTAGTCAGGAGGCAGCTCTCCGATTGCAGTCGACGTTTCGTGGCTTCCACGTGCGGCGGAAGTTCGCAAACGCGTTGGCGCTGGCGGAGGCCGTGGGGGAGCACGAAGAGGGCGATTTCTTCGACGCTGTCGATTTGGACGACCTCATCCAGCTCCCTCCAGAGCTCGTCGATGGGTGGGAGGACCCCGTGCTACCCGCTGCATCGATCGCTCGTCAAAGAAAGTCTCCGCCTCAGCACGAGGAGATCGTAGGCAACAACGCAATGGAGGAGTATGTGGAAGCGGTGGCAACTCTCAGAAACCTGCAAACGTGCACGCTGGCAGTCAAGCCTGTGCCGAGGGCACCAGCGAGTGGGAATCCCCCGAAGGAACACAACCTAGCAGCGACACTTTGGAATAAAATGAAGCGAGCGAAGAATCGACAGCAGCACGTGCAGCAGGAGCGCCAGCGGCAGCAAGATCCTGCCTACCGCGTGCAAAAGCTGCTAAATCGTAAGCCGACTCACTCGAACCAGAGCGGCAATCAGAGCACCCACTCTAGCTTGCAAGGAGGTCAAAAGGCTCCTACGGTGTCGTGGTCGTCGACGTCTAGTGCCAAAAAGAAGCCCAAGGTGAAGATTCCGTCGCTAGTTGAGCGGCTGCGGAGGCAAACGATGGCGGAGCGATGAAAACTGGGGGTCGTTATTACGCTCACTAGTCAGCTCTCAGCGCTTGGCCAGCAGTGACGTCTCTTTCGTTTGGCGCATCATGAGCACGAACACATCAAAGTCGGCAGTGGCGACTAGGATCTCCGAGCACAGCACTGTGCCCGACTGACGGTCGACCTCGTACGCTCGGCGCACCAGGTCGTAGAACTCGTGCACGGTTGCTCCCTGCGACTGGATGTACGCTACACAGATGGAGAGCTACCGATTAGCTGCGGTGCTTCCAGGCAAGCAGTCTCGGACGTACCTTCTAGCTTCTCCTCGAAGAGAGCGAGGAACTCATTGTAGATGTCCGTGTATCTGCCGGGGTGCAAAGGAATGTTAGTCACGCTTCACCAGGGTAAGTATGGTACACGCCCAACGCACTCCAGCTTCATCTCGTCGCTGTCGAGGTCGAACGCATGGCAGTGGATCTCTGCGAAGGCTTCGAACGTGTGCGCGAACTCGTCGTTGTCGAAGAAGAAGGAGATGACCTTGTCCACCAGGTCGCTGCTGCCGGGGTCGAAGCTGCTCCCATCGTCGTCTTTGGCGCTCGCCTTTTCGTGGCCTGCACGGGGCTTGGATTCACTTGGCGCGTCTGCGCGGTTCTTCTCCGAAGGCTTCTCGTCCTTCACGTCCGCACTCGGTTTGCTCTCCCTCGGCATGGCACTGGGCTTTTATGTGGACTGCGAGGTCTGCTGAAAGCAGTTTCCCTACCAAGACCCTTCACGGCGTCACGTGAAACTTCCCGCTATTGCTCAGGCCTGCGTCAACTACTGTACCCGTAGGGCAAGTGCGGACTTGCACTAAGATGTCACGAGCTTGTGTCCCGGTCTAGCGTTGCACGGGAACCGTTAATCAATAATCGCGCACTTCCTTCCTGCAGACCTGGTCGATGATCCTGCAGCGATGTGAGCGCGTACACATCGTCTTGAAGCCTGTCAACAATACCACGTAGCGCTGTTCGTAGATCGGACACTGCTACGTTCTCCAGCGCGATGGTGAAGTGATCTCGTGACCTGCAGGCTGCAGCACACACATGACACTCGTTGACGCTGAGGTTTCTGTGGTCTGAAGTGATCCGCCGGAAGCAGCCCCAGTCATTTTGCCTTTGGCCTCCTCCCGCGTCAATCTCCAGTCTCCAGCACCTTCCTCTCGTCATGCTCCGAGGCTTCAAGGTCGCATTTGCGTGCGCTGTCGTTGCCGCAGTCGCGGACGCTGCATTAGAAGATGTCCCGAGTTTCGCTGTCCCCTCCTTCGACTACGGTTCGCTGCAGGAAGGCGATGCGCCAGGCCGCATGCTCAACGCTCTGGAACGCGGCGGCGTCATCGCGCTCAAGAACATCCCCAACTACGCCAACGTCCGTGAGCGCTTTCTCCAGAGCGCGGTGCAATGCGCCATTGCATCGGAAAACACGGACGAAGGACTGCGCTACCTGTCGACCAAGCAGTTCCACGACGGCACTCGGCGCCTCACGTTGCGCGCTGCTGCCGGCCGTGAGCTCCTCGACACGGACAGGGACTCGTTGAACGCGATGGCTGCCAATTGTCCAGGCCACCGCGAGCTCTACGAGGAATTCAGCGGCACATTGGAGCGAGCGGTGGACTCGTTCGCTGCAGCACTTGACCAGACCGAGTTCACCATGGGCGACGGCGAACGTCCCATCAGCGCTCGGAAGCTGATCGGAGACGCTAAACGCCTCGACCACTTCCACGCGTACGAAGCCGCTCCAGGCGCACCAAGTTCCAGTCGCCGGTCGCTGTCAGCTGAAGACATTGAGCGGGACTTGTCCTTGGCCATGCACGAAGACCACGGACTCTTCATCGCGATGGCCGCTCCTAAATTCTTCTCCGTCGACGCACAGGACGGGGGTATCCGCGAGCGACGCCTGAAATCCGACGCCTCCGGTCTGGTGATTGGGGCTGCCGAGCTCGATGAGATCGTGCGTCCGGAGCTGAAGGCCGACGAGCTGGTGATCATGATCGGTACCGGCGCGTCTCGCTGGCTGGAAACTAGTCACCACCTGCCGGCTGTCATGCACGGCATGCGCATGCCTGAAGAGATGGTCTGGGACGACCAAGCCACCGCAGGACAGCGCAACCTGCGCGCGTGGTTCGGCAAAATGACGCTGATGCCTTCGTACCAACGGCTGCTGGAGTCCAAGATGTACTTTGACGAGTTCACGAACCGAACGACGCGCCACTTGATGGCGACTGGCAGCGCGGACGACCTCAAAGCTGTTGGCTGCGCTGGTGGCCGCCACTTGGTCGAGTCCGAGGGGAGCTGCACGTACTCCATCTGCACGCTGAAGCCTGGCGTGGAGAAGCCGCCCACGGTGGGCTGCAACCAGGCTTGCAACTACCACACCGAGTTCTTCGACGCCAAGTGCGAAAAGAAGTGCGACTGCACTGGAACCACCACGCAGGCCGACGTGTGCTGGATGCTTTGCGTGGCGCGACTCCCGGTCTCCACGTGCGCTCTGGAAGACCAAGAGTGCTCGGGCCTCAAGATGATTTGCTCGGCAAACGCCACGAATGCGACTACAGCTCCGGCAGCAACCACAGAATCGGAGACTCCGCTGCCCACAACCACGACGGAAGCGCCAGCAACACTCGAGACGCCACTGCCATCGACTGTCGCGCCAACTGCAACACCGGAGACGACCACCGCAACTCCGTTGCCAATCACCCCCTCCCCGTCCACTGAAACACCTCAGCCAGCCACCATCTTGACACTGGTAGCTCCTGCTGAGACGACAGTCCCTATTCCTGCAACAATTACGCCAGCGTCAGTCGGAACGCCAGCAACCCCCGTCGACACGCCGGTCAGTGAGGTGCCGGTTGCGACGCAGGGATCGCTCCCAGCGACTGATGTGCCCGCATCGACCACTTGGACCGAAACACCGTTACCGACAGAGACTGCGCCTCCTGCAACCACAGCGCCAACTGCAGAGGATCCAGTGGTCCCTGGTGGATTCTGTTAGGCTTCGGTCCAGTTTATAAGCGAGAGCGCCAACCTGTAGGAAGCAAGGCGAGGATAACAACAAGCGCCGCGACGCCTACAGCTCAAATAACACGCTTTCATTTGTGAGTCCTTACCGGCAACTTTCTCATTTCTTCTCCTCCCCTGGCCGTCTTCAGCTGTGTCTTGTTGGCATATCGACCGCAGCGTCCTCAAAGCGACGCTGCTGCCTTGCCTCCCTCCCTACATCGTCTCGTCCTGTGGCTCACCAGGCACCTGCTCCTCCTCCGCGCCGTCCTCCGCGGCGTACAGCACCTTGAAGACCGCCTGCGCCAGTGGGTTGCTCTCCGTGTCCTCGGCCGCCTGCAGCATGATCTCCACCTCACGCAACTTGTTGAAGTAGAAGTCGCGCTCCTTCTCCAAGCTCTCCACCTAAGAGCACAGCACCCATCAGCCTCCATCTACACACACACACACACACTCCCACTACCACGTACCATAGCACGCAGCTCTCCGCTCTCGTTCGTGAGCGCCTCATTAGTAGTCGTGAGCTCCTCCAGCTCCTTCTCGAGCGGAGCCGTCGCCGCCGCCACTGCCGCCTCCGTGTCAGCTGCAGACACCGCCCCGGCACTGCCCGTAGGACGTCGAGAGACGCCCGTGGGCGTCCTACTGGCTCTAGCAGCCGCCGGAGCGGCAGGAGGCGTCCGGCCGACTCTGGACGTCGTGGCGGCTCCGACTTTGCGCCGCGCGGGTGCCGCCGGAGCGGAGGACGAGACCCCAGAGCCGCCGAACTTCTGCGTGAACTGAGCGCCGCCTTTGCCCTTGTCCCGCTGGCTCAGTGGGTCGTAGGACTGACCCGACGCGTTGCGCTCGTAGAAAGCCTTGAACCACTGCATGAACTCGAGATTGTCCTGGTACTTGCCGCGCACGAGGCGGTCCACCTCGACGTGCTTGTCGATCTTGAGCTGCATGAAGGCCTTCTGCAGGACCTTGTAGTTCTGGATGTACTCGTAGTCCTTGTTGGCCGCCCAGTCCACTTTGCTCATCTGCACTTTGCCCGGGTACATGGCGTCCAGGATCTGGCAGGCCACGGCGCCCGTGCACGTCTGCTCCACCTTGGCCAGGTTCGTGGCGCACAGGTTGTTGATCCAGTCCAGGATCTCCTTGCGCCCGACGAAGTACGTGCCGTCCATGAGACTCATGCTCTGGTCCGCCATGGTCCCAATAGTCTCTTGTGCTGAAGTGGCGTCCGTACGGCGAATATATAATTTGGGACGGATTGTGTCTCGAAAAGACTGGACTCAATTGGGACTATTTTGACGACTGGACCATGGCCAAGAAGAGCGGTACGTCCTGGTGCATGTCCGTCCTGCTGCTTCGTGCTAACGTATACTGTGCTGCAGGTGGTAAGGCTAAAGGCAATGCCGGCAAGAAGGCCGGCAAGAAGACTGGCATGTTCAAGGCGCTACAGAAGCACGAGCGCAGGTCGGGAGCGGCAGGCTGCAGGATGATACACAGGATTATTTTCTGACTATGCTGCTTTCAGGTCTGGCGTGGTAGCAGCAGGCAAGAACGACCCACACAGCAGCAAACGTAAAGCAAAGGTGGCCAAGCGTCCGGCGCCAGTGTCGGACGAGTTCCGTAACTTTGACGAGCGTATGGCTGCCAAAAGCGCTAGGAAGCCTGGCGTCGTCCCTAAGGCAGCGGCCGTGGCACCACCAAGTTTTGTGATGGCTGCACCGACGTTCCAGTTGTAAGTGGTGACTGCTACGAAGGTTTTTGCTTTGTGCTAACGTGGAGGTTTAATGTTGTTGATAGTAACTCGAATCCTGTGCAGCCTGCGCCTGCTGTGCGCGAGGTCGAAGGCTTTCATGGCTTCATGTCAGCGCTGGAGGCTCCCAAGGACGCGCCCATGGTAAACCCGAACCAGGAAAACCGCAAGTCCAAGCCGGTGCAGCCAGAATACCACGGCAGCAACGTGTTTGCAGTACTGGATGATGGAGACGAGGAGCTGGAGAAGGCGCAGATGGCTACACAGGCAGCAGCGCCAGCGTTCATGCAGTCGGCGACGTTCAGCTTTGCGACGGCCAAGCCAACGTTTACTCTGCAGTCGTCGCTTCGCCAGAGCATGCAGCCTGCAGCAGTGAATGGGGCGCAGGATATTGACCCCGATTTATAGAGCGGCATGGCACGTACACTACAGGTAATGAAGACACCATGGCTTTTGAGCGTTTTTGATGGCAATGGTCGAAATGTAAAAACAAATGTAGCCATCTCTTGCTTTATCCGCCACCTCCCGTATCGAATACGAACCTTGAAAAAGCGCTCATACGTGTCAGTCAAGCAAGAACCCGGCAGATCTCGGTACTTCACGATGGAAATGGTGCGTGGCTGTCCGTCGCGGGGCGTCCCTGTATCTGCAGCGGTTAACCTTTTCTCTATCGTGTCGCTTAGGAAATCCCGTACACGAGCCCCGTGGACCCGGAGAGCTACGGTCTTCTCACGGCGGCGCTGCTGCTCACCGGCCTCGTCTTCATGGCGCTCTTCTTCACGCGCGCCGTGGCCCCCAAGAAGAACGCCGTGGCGGAGCTGGTGCTGGCCGCCATTGCCGCGCTGCTGCTGGGCTTCGGCTCGCTCTTCCTCTTCCTGTGGGCGGAGATCTACGTATAAACGACAGTGTAGCTCTGCAGCTCGTGTCCAAGTGCTCAAGAGCGCAGACAGAAGCTCGGCCCAGCCATAGAAGGCGGCGTAGCATGCAGTTTTGATTGGAGAGCGCTGGCAGGAGGGCAGTGAGAGAGATACAGGCAGTCGTCAATTGAAGAGGACTCGTGGTCGAAGCTGGAGCTGCAGAAGAAGACAAAAATATGTTTATTGTTTTTGCGCTGCTCTTGTCGCTGTGTTCATGCGTCGTGTGGGTGTGGCGATGGCTCGGAAGGACGAAGATGCAGTGTGTTCGCTTCTCATTGCTTAAGGCTTCGCCGTTCCTAGGTCGGTCATGCCCTGCCGCGTGCACTTGCACTGCTCGCTCGACCAATACGAGCAGCTCCTTACCACAAAAAAAAAAGAGTTGCTGTCTACTTCCTACAGAAGCGGAGCAAGGCATGCGCGCTGCATGCGCCCGCCGCGTCCAACACTTGGATCATTCGCGACTCTGCTCCGAGCTTCCTCCCGCTGTCTACTACCTGTGCTGGATCGGTCTTCCGATCGACCCGTCCGTCCACCGACCCACCTACTCACGTGCCAATAGCTCTTGCAAACAGAGGCAAGAGCTAGTTGGCGCCGGGCATGAGGCTATAATAAACGGTGGTCACGAACTTCTGCTTGTAGCGGTTGGTGATGCCGAGCACCATCATGCCGTCCTTGATTGCTGTGCAGTATAGATGGTTGAGCGCCACGTGCTGCGGCACAGGCAGCAATCTACCATCGACTGTCGGCGGTGCCTGACACAAACAAAAACACGCGAGTTAGGACCCGCACAACCCCTGGAGGCACCACATTGGCTTACCTTGTTCAAAATAATGTGCCGCAAGTGTGGCGGAAGTGGGGGCGGCTCCTTCGTGTACTCGTCGATCTCGGGGATGTACCGCGAGTACGGGTTCTCGGGGTCTTCGTCGTCGTCCTGCGCCTTGTTCCTGCCGTCAAAGTCGGACAGCGGCGCGAACTCCGACACGTCCACGTAGTTATTCACGTTGCCCTCCACATCTGCCATCGTGAGCTGGTCGGGTGCGAACCGCCAGTCGTCGTCCACCACAAACTTGTACATGTGCTTGCCCCGCGTGAGGTTGGCAATGTACGTGAAGTCGTTGCCTGACCGGTGCATGGGGCACTGCTTGTCCCAGCCATTGAATGTGCCCGTGATGAACACGTTGCGTCCCCCGTGCTCCCACTTGAACACCATGGGCACCACGTCCTCCCCGGGCGGGAGCGCGACGTCCGTCGACTGGGCATTGTCCTTGGCGTCCGAAATGTCTCCGTCCATGTCCGAGGACGACTCGGTGGGCGGGTCCACGTCCATAGCCTCCGTGGCGTTGTGATGGGCCGCGTAGAACGGATCCTTGCCGCCTGGGGGCTGCTGCTGCATCTGGCCGCCTGCCTGGTTGTAGTACGGGTGGTGCTGCAAAGGGAACGCGTTGGGGTCGTTCGGGTCTGCGCCCAAGTTCTTGGGGTTGGCGTCGCCCGCTTTGCTGCTGGCGCTGCCCATGATCCCTGACTCTCGCTGTGTGCTCTGGCTGCTGGAACGGGTAGACGACGTATCCGGATACGTTGGTGCGTTGGCGTTGGCGTTGGCGTTGGGCTCTTCCGGGGCTCGGGTGGCTTCTCTGCTGCGGCTCTATAGTAGCAGCAAGATAGATAGCGAAACGGGAAGCGTGATGCGTCGCTGCTGGTTGCGAAAACCTTTTGAAGTGCATAAATGGTGTGGCAGAAGAAGATTCAATTATAGAGATGTAATTGGCGTGGACCACTTCACGCCCATGCAGCGCCACAACGTAAGAATTTCCTAAAGTTACAGCAAACCTAAAGTGAATGGCTTGTGCGGCAATGTCGGAGCGTCAAAGTCTGGTATATTGTGGTGTATGGCCAGCATAAATACGAAACTTACTTGGATTCGTCTTCTTCATGCATCGCCTCCTTGAGCCGCTGCACGAGTGTCGCTTTGAGGCCCTTGATGTCCAGTCCTCGCTTCTTCAGCTCCTTCCGAAGCTCGGTCACCTTCATCTTATCAACTTCGGCTGACCAGTCCTTCTTGGGTTCGACTGGCACTGGCGCTTCACTCTCAGCAGCGTCCTTTGAAAGGTTGACGCCATTTGCTGCTGCTGCGTCGGTGGCGTCGAGCTGGCTCGCAGGTTTTGGCGCGGTCTTCCCCGATTGGTCATTCTGCTTCGCGCTCTTCGATTCTTCCTTCGCCTGCTCTGACCCCTCGTTGATTCGACTGGGTGATGCAGCCTTCGGCTCACTAGGAACTGCGTCCGCTTTACCGATCACTACTTCTGAAGGAGAGGTAGCACCATCCCCACTCGTCGGATCCGACTCAATGGCATTCTTGATGTCGCTGTTGGCGTCACCATTACTCCTTGCTTCCATGACACTGCTCTCGCCGGCTTCGCTTCCTGACGCACTTTCCTGGGCAATAGCCTCATCTTCAACCTCCATAGCTGACGTTTCTGCAGGCTCATCAGAGACAGCCATCTCGCTGTCCTTCACGTTTGAATCGTTCTGTCGATCCTGCTTAAGCCGTTCCGACTCCTTTTGAGCATGATCCATGTCGTTGTCAATGTCCTCCATCGCATCGCCCTTCTTCTCACGAGATGTGTCCTCAGCAGACGTCTTCTCCTTCTCACCTGTCTTTGCTGCTTCCAGTTCTTCGCGTAGCTGTTCCAACTTGGTTGCGAACTCAGTCTCCAGCTTTCGCAGATTTTCCTCGTGACTCTGGGTTTTGGCCTTCATCTTCGCCTCATGAGCCTCCACAGACGCAGCGATCAGATCCTCCGTCTCCTTTGTGTGTTGAGTCGGAAGGTAGTAAATTGGTGGTGACGAGATGGTCACCAAAAATTTGGATTGGCTCTCGCTCTTACGCACCATCGTCAAATGCTCCAGCTTCGCACGAGCAATTTGCTCGCTATGGTCCAACTCGGTGCGCGCCACCAACGTTTCCAGTCTCGCAACCTCCGCCTCATGGCGCGCTCGGTTCTCAAGGTTCTGGCTCTGCATCTTCTCCCTTTGCTCAGCCTCGTGTTGCTTGGAGTCCTGACGCTTAAACAGGTCCGTATCCTTTTCAATTTGCCGCTTCGCTTTGCCCAAGTGACCCATCAACGCACCAAACATGCGACGGCTACGTGCAATGCCGTCCTTCTGAGCGTACGGCGCCACTGCACGCTGCTTGCGCTGCTGAGCACGAGCGTTGTCGGCAGAGGGCGAAGTAGCGGTGGTAGAAGTCCTGCTAGTCTCCGTCCTCCCCTCGGTGCCCTCCGGTCTGGCTACTGCCGAGTGCAGTCTCTGTCTCTTGGCTGCAGTCCTCTGCCTATTGTCCTCGTTCTCGCGTTTGCCGAGTCTCCTCGGCGCATTCCCCCGAGTGTTGTTCTCCTTCAGCTGAACCTGTCGATTGCCGCCTCCTGCTCTCGTCGGCTCAGCTCCGAGCCTAGCGAACACACTGCGGCGACCTGCTACTCCACCGACTGCAGCTCCGCTCCCACGACGCTCTGCACACAAGGGAAGTGCAATTAGCCTTAAGATCTCAACGCTTTACGCAGATCAGAGGCGTATATATGCAACGCAAAGCCCAGAGGATGTAGAGCAATACGCACTTGAGTTATCGAGCGCCTCCCGCTTCTTGGACAGCTCCAGCAGCTCGCGGCGCAGCGTGCGCTCGTCCGCCGACTCCACCCGATCCGCCATCACTTTTCGTGGTTTAGCGCAGGTTTTCAAGGGGGACACTTAAGTTGCTTGGAGCATCGTATATCCGCAATGTTGCGTTTGTTACGGTGCGCAGCATGGTTTTGTCCAAGCGACGCTGCACTTTGACGATGGCATCGCGAGTTGCTGGCGACGACGCGGTGAACAAGGCTTTGGAGCGGCTACGACAGAGGAAAGCAGATAGCCTGGGCGGTCATCATGTGGACGTTCCAGCGGTAATGACGTCCACGCCGGCGGCGCAGCCTGCCGCTGGATTCCAGGTCATCTGCTCCGGTCAGGTGGAGAGTGTGCACGTACGTCCAATGCTGCTACATCCTATGACTCAATAAGGAGCTGGTCCAATGTGCAATTGTATGCGGCCAGTAGTATCCGGGTGTGGGCAACGTCTACTGCCGATACTCCATAACCTACGGCGTTGATTGGCGCGTGCTACATGTAGGTCCGCAACCGATCCTTGCTGACATCTCGCGTGACTTAGCTCGACGTTTTGCACTGCAGGGAGCGGAAAACGGACTCTCGCAGATCGCGTACCTGGCGAGCCACGAAGACGAGATCCTACTCAACTTCCCCATCGACGTGTCGTTCAAGAGCACGAATCCTTTCGGCTGGCCGCGGCTGGTGCTCAGTCTGTACGGACTGGACGCGCTCGGCCGAGACGTGGTGCGAGGCTACGGCTCAGTCGCGTTTCCTGTGACCCCAGGCTGCTCGGTGCGTGAAGTGCCGCTGTTTCGGCCGCTATCATCGTCGCGGATCCAGCAGTTCGTGGCATGGCTCACGGGATCGCCTCCTGAGTACTTCGACTCGAAGTTTGTTGCGCAAAGCGACAGCCGCGAGGTTACGCGAGTCACATCTGCAGGCAACGTGCGCGTTATCCTCAACGTCGCTACTCACGGGATGAAGCAGCACGGGTACACATAGCAAGAGAGAAAGCATGTCTTGTCATTTCTCAGTGGTTAATGATGCAGATTGCCATACAAATCAGGATGCACATATCCAAATCAAAGGCCAACAAGGCAATAGAGACCCAGTCTTCGAGACGAGCAACCTCAAGTCTAGGCAAGAGGAGCTCTTTCGATGATACCTGCCGCAGCTTCTTTAGCACAGTCCTTCACGTGCCATTTCGGACATGCGCTCTGACAACCGCTCCTTGATGATCTTTCGGCGCTTGCGGAAGGATGTGCGCTACGTAGCAGCAACAACAGCACGACCGACAACAAAAGGTTAGACAGGATACAATTACAACAAATCGACAAGGGGATACTGCACTTACCAGACGGCCTTCCTTGCTGAAAAGCTCCAGGAAACTGTGCTGCATATCGTCGGCCTTGCTGATCCACTTGTGCACGAAGCCGTCAACGTCGTTGCGCACCTTGTCTACTGCCATATCAAACTTGATGCTCTTTTCCTTGATGAACGGGACGTTCATATCCTTGCCAGAGTAACCGCGCTGCAGATTACGACGGATGAACGTGTCGTACTCCGCGATGATGCGGATGATCAGGTCCGACGTCGAAATGCCGTCGGTACGCCTAGTCTCCAGGAACTTGCCCATGGCCTTAATACGAGCGTACACGTCACCCTCTGACGCCTCCCCTGACGCGTCCGAGTACGGCAGTGCGTCGTGACACACGTAGTCAATCTGGTGCTCCTCCAGGAACTCGTCCGAAAGCACCCAGGGAGCGTCCTCCACCACTTCGTCTACCCACCTGCAGTGGCGCAGAGACTCGTAGCGCTCTTTGTCCGTCATGACAGTGCGGCCTTTGAGTTTGTGCGTGATCTCGTCACTGCAGCAGCCTACGATCAGGAACGTGTTGGGGTAGGCCTCTTTGCACTGCTGTAGGGCCTTAGCATGTCCGAAGTGGAAGAGGTCGAAGATGCCGTCGGCGTAGAGACGCAGGGGGCGGCCAGTCAGCGTACCGGGCTCTCCCTCCTTCAGCGTCTTCCGGTAGGGCTCCGGCTGCGGTTCGTCGTCGCCCTCCTGGCTGCTGACGCTGCTGTTGTCGTTCTCCGCCGTCGGCTTCGTCTCCTCCTCGGAGGAAGGGGCGTGGTGGTCGGCCTCGGCATCCTCCGCGTTGTTCATCTCATTGGCGCGTCTCTACATTGCACAGATCCACGAAAGTATCAGAACCACGGCGGCCATTGCACCTTCAAAACCGGGGGACACAGCGCGATTCGGCGCCGATCTCGGTCTCGATGAGAGCCGCGCATCGAAAGCACGTCTGAAGCAGGGAACTGCCACGCACCTTTCTCGCCATCTTGTCGTTCGCGGTCCTTTTCGGTTGAAAACTCTGGAGTGACACGGGGCAATTTTTTTGAAAAAAAATCGGACAAAGTAGTGTGTGTGCTGGTGTAAGTGCGAGTGTATCCACCTGAAATTAAAATGTGACGCGCCCACATCAGCCACTTCAACATCACGACATGCTATTAGATCGGATTATGACGTAGAGAAGTGAGTACTACAACAGCAAATGGCTGAAATTGGCTGAATGGACGCCATGACAAAGCGCAGGTTTGTGCGTTAATAGATGTGGCTCAGGCCGATGACGTCGCCGAGAGCGAGGTAACGCGCGTGCTGCCCGAGTAGAGCTTGTGCGGCACATTGGCGAGTTGGTTGCGCTCCGAAGCTACTGCGGGCTGCACGACGATCGGCACTTGCCATTGAAAGGTTTGCCTCTGCGCGGTGACGCCGCTGCTGCTGGAGTCGCCCGCCGAAAACTCAAAGCGAAGCAGCCACTGGAAGCGCACCAGGTCCGTCTTGATGGTCGGCAGCGCATCGTGCGGGATGTTGAACCGCACGTTCGTCTGCAGTACGCCCAGCGTGCGCTCGCGGAAGCTGCCGAACACCTTGGACTGTACAACGCGGTCCGGGTCCAACGCCATCGACGAGAGCGTTTCCTCAAGGCACAGCGTCGCCGACACCTCGAAGCACGGAATGCTGGCGCGAGTAAAGTCAAAGATGCCTAGCAAGACCTCTCCCGGCTGGTAGAACTGCTTGGTCAGCAGGAAGCGCACGAGGTGGCTGCTGTCCTTGCCGATCGTGAAAATGCTCGTCTGCGCGCGCTGCATCTGCTCCGTTTCCACTCGGCCATGCATGAGTGACGGACGCAGCTCGAACGCGATCTCGCTGCCCTTGCGCACTCCAACTGGTGCAGGCGCCAATGACATGCTGCGATCCAGTCTACCGACACGAGTAGTTCCACCAACAACATTCGGCTTCTTGGTTTCACCTGCTTTGTCGGCGCTGCCAACGTTCTTGCCCAGACTCGCTGCGAGGTGGCTGGCGCTAGCCACTGTACCAGCCTCGAAGAAGTACTCGGAGCCATACACCTCAAACGGCAGGTGCACCGAAACAGGTTTGCTGTCAGCACTGGCACATTGTGCGGTGATGGAGACCACGTAGAAAACCCGAGCAGAGGAGCCGCGGAACGTTGGGCAGACCTTCTCGGGCAGCGCGATCGCGAACTCTCGCGTACAGCGCTCCGCCGTCTCTTCCTTTGCGGCTTCAACCGCTGAAACAGGGTCAATAGCATCTTGACTCTTTGTTGTAGCGGCCTCCAGCTCTGACTGCGTAGGTGCGATGTTGATATCCGACAGCAGAACCGACGGCGCCGAGCGGAAGATGCACGTGCCTGTGTCCCCCGAGAAGTGGCGTACGTCGGGCAGCGCCGCGCCCATTTTGTCGAACAGCACAACGTCCTCTGACAGTTTGCGCTCCAGCTGTGCGCGCTCCTCCTGCGACGCCGGCCGCGGCGAGTTCACGTGCACCACGGGAAGCGTCAGCAGGTTGCTGTCGACGGTGACGTGGCCGTGCACTTGCGCCACCACGTGGGCGATCTCCGACTGCGCGTCAGGTTGCTGCCGGTGACTCACGAGCCTCACGACGCCTTTGACGACGCCTCCGGGCCGGAAGTGGCGGCTCGCGAGCCGCGCTACGAGCACGCTGCCCTCGCCAGTCTCCGCGGCGTGGTCGATCGTCATCCCTAAAATTGAAATGAGGACTTAAGTTCGGAAACGAACTTAGGAGTGAATGTAAGTGACGTAGTTGAAGCGACGTCGTCCTCGAGTCGATGGACGCCTTGGCAAAGCATCGCACAACGTCCTCTCCCACCACCAACGGTAATGCGAAACTGAACAAGCTGTCTGTCGCTGATAAGGCCCCTCATGGCGGTGCTCCTAGCAGCCACTCCTGCTTTCTCTCGACGCCGCGCAGCACACGAAATTTCCACCGAAAATGGCCCCAGTAAGTCCTAACATGACTTGGTATTGTCTCGGTACTCCAGTTCTTACGTTATGGTGCGTTGCAGGCAGCAATCAACACGAATGATGAGACCAAGCAGGATCTTGCGCTAAACGAACCTGCGAACGCTGAAGCGCCAAGTGCCACAAGCACCGAGTCCACAAGCTCCTGCAAGACATTGGTAGAAGGAGAACCCGGTACGCTGACCGGTCGCCCCCTGCGTCTCTACGCCGATGGCATCTTCGACCTCTTCCACTTCGGACATGCTAAGGCCCTACAGCAGTGCAAAGAGGCCTACCCCAACACGTTCCTGATCGTAGGCTGCTGCAGTGACGAGATCACGCACAAACTCAAAGGCCGCACTGTCATGACGGACAAAGAGCGCTACGAGTCTCTGCGCCACTGCAGGTGGGTAGACGAAGTGGTGGAGGACGCCCCGTGGGTGATCACAGACGAGTTTATTGAGAAGCACCAGATTGACTTCGTGTGTCACGACGCACTGCCGTACTCGGACACGTCTGGAGAGGCGGCGGAGGGTGACGTGTACGCTCGTATTAAGGCCATGGGCAAGTTCCACGAGACGCAACGCACCGACGGCATTTCGACGTCGGACCTGATCATCCGCATCATCGCGGAGTACGACACGTTCATCCGTCGTAATCTGCAGCGCGGTTACACGGGGAAGGATATGAACGTCCCGTTCATCAAGGAAAAGAGCATCAAGTTTGATATGGCCATGGACAAGATGAGGCAGCGCTTTACGACTCTTTTTGGACGCGACGGGGTACGTTCAACGCTTGCGAAGAGTATTAGTATTGATCTTGGTCTGACGAATTGTGTTTGATCGCACTGCAGCGGAAGTCCAAGCGCGAGAAAGCTGGACGTTTTCAACAGCGCCAATCTGTGTAAGGCAGCTTTAAACGAGTGTCACCTTTTCATGAAGCAGGGCGCTAAAGAGTAAGCGGGTGAGATATGTAGAAGTCTCCGAGCTGCTGTATCTCGAGTCCATATAAGCCATTGAACTTGATTTATCATTGACTGCGACAACGTTAATTTTTTGTGACTCCGTGAACAGCTCGCTGAACCTTTCCAGCTGCTGATGCTACAACTAGCAATGCTTGGAGACCTGTGCAAGCAACAGAGATGCCGTTGGCATTTGAAATAAGCAACTCACCCTGTAAGCATCAACATGGTAGCAACGTACCACTAGCAAACTGCTTTTGCGCCTGGCGAAGGTCACTCGGCGGCAACGAGCTGAACCAAAGCAGCGTGTCTGCATTTAATCTTGTGTTGCTGCTCACTGTAGCCACCGGTTCTTCGTCCTGGCCGCCTTTTCCCACTCTTCGATGCTGCAGCGAGGAGCAGGAGTCTCCGCCGCTTGTCGTGTCGACTTTCACCTTTGATGCGTCCCGAAGTCGCCAATTCCCCTCAGAATCCAGCGTCACCACGCGAGACGCCTCGAACTCTTCGTGGTAGGAGACCTCAGTTAGCGTGTGATCTGGTAGCCGCAGTCTGGCCTTCGTCAGCTTCAGGAAACCCTGCACCAATATGACGTCAATACGCCTCTAGAACCATGCACAGTTCACGAAGAAACGCACCTGCTTGAGCTGAGCACACGCGATCTCGTGCTCGTTGAGATACTCGTCCAGAGATTCCACGCCCTCGACCAACAGCCTGTCGGTATCCGCGTTGCCATCGCACTCCGCCATCTCCGATCTTGTGGAAATTCAAAAGTGAAAATAAACCAGAAACATTACAATAGACTTGGCTACATTTACATTTTCAGTGTACCCTTCCGTAACCCGATTGCCTTGAAAGATGAAGACGCAGATCTCGCAGGAGACGTTCGACGAGTGCGTGGCGGAGAATGTGGAGGACTTCGACATGTCACTAGCGGAGGCGGTGGTGGATGCGGTGCAGCAGTTCGAGTCGCAGGGCGTGGACCTGTCCAACATCATTAAGAGCGGCGCGACCCGGGTCTCCGAGGGCCAAGAGCCGCTGCCTGCACAGCTGAAGCGGATGATCGCAGAGCTGCAGGAACTTTCGAAGGTCCAGAGCGAACAGGACCAAGTGCTAAGCCTTATTGTAGAGCTGCAGAGTGTCTGTGAGAAAATCCCGGAGGCCCGCGTCGTGGCGGCGCAGAACGACGCCGTGGACACGCTCCTGGCGCTGTTGGACGCGGATTCTGTCGCGGTGGTGACGTCTTGCAGCAATTTACTAGCGCTGCTGTGCGCAGACAATGCCGACAGCCAGGATTTTATCGGTGGTGCAGGAATGCAGAAACTCGTGCAGGTTTTGAAGCGTCAGTGGGAAAATGCGGAGACTGTGGTCCGCGTTCTAGCCCTGATCAAGGCGGCCTGTGTCAAGCACGAGAGCAATAAAGCGCACTTCACCAAGGCAGACGGTGTTGAAGCGCTGTGTGGCCATTTGGATAGAGCGAAGGGCAACGACGTGCTGTCCAAGCACCTGGCGCTTTGCTTCCGTGTGCTCACCATTAATGACGATCCGCGCGCGACCTTCTCGCAGGCACAAGATACGATCAAGGCTCTTGCCGAGCGCGATGTGATTCCCTATAGTTTAGAAGTGCTGCGTCAAGTTGGGTGCAACGATGTCGTCACCGGGGTATCCAGTGCATCGCCGGAGCGACTAGTCAACTGGCTTGCTGTGCTGAAGCAACTTGCAGTGACGGAGGAAAACTGCCAACAGATTGCCGACCTGGACGGCCTGGCTACCGTGCAACAAGTTATGCAGGCATACAAGCACAACGCACCTGTGGCCAAGCGCTGCATCACTGTTTTCAGGAATGTGGCAGCGGCTGACGATCTCAAGCGGACGATCCTCCAGTCTGGAGGAGTCGAGCGGACTTTGCTGGTCATGCGGCGCCACGAAGGAGATGCATCCATTCAGCAAAACGCTTGTGCTACACTAGCCGCGATTGCACTCCGCTCCCCAGAGAACAGTCGCACGCTAGTCGAGCTCGGAGCTGCTCAGCGAATCTCGCGAGCCATGCAGGCCCATCGCCGTGACGTCGCTGTATTGCGTCAAGCGAGTCTGGCAGTACGCAACATGGTAGCACGCAGCGTGGAGCTGCGCTCACGTTTCCTGAACGATGAACCAGAGATCGAGCCGCTGCTACGCGAGGCACAGCAGTATCGCGGGTGCGGCGATGAAGCCTACGCAGCCTTGCGTGATCTGGGCTGCGATATTAAATTGTCATCGTTTGGTGCCGCGGCTGTAGCTTCCGGGTCCGTCAAGGCGCCAACGCTCAAGCCGCGCTTCAACCCGGTCCAAGTTCAGTCAAACCAGTTGCTTGGCAGCGTAGAGGAAGCTGCTGAGGCGCCGTTCGCGCAGTCGTAGTAGGCTGTGCAATGATGAACGAAGCGTACGAAGCAGCCAAAGAGTATTGCTCGTTTGTTCAGTTCGTTGATCCTACATGCACCTGCCTGTTTCGGCCTAGTTCGTTGTCCATGCTGGTCATCTTTCCTCCGTCAATGCACTGCTTCTCCAGCTCGGTCTCGTCATGCTGCTCACTCTCCTTCTCGTCGGTCACAGTCTGAAATGTGCGTCGCATGACGCCCTCTAGCAGTCACGTGCGACGCAATCACGGCTCTCGTCGGCTCGAGGCGGAGAAAATAAAGAGAGGCAACACACGTACAAGAATGGCGCCGGTCTAACAGAGTACCCCACTCCATCTCGGTAGTGGTAAAGAGGCCAGGCAGTGACAAGACAACAACGCTGCGGCGCGCGTTCCGACGAGCGAGCTTTTTATGCGATCGCCTGCCAGCTCTGCTCGACGATTTCGCGCACGCGACGGTTGTACTCCCGTCGGTTCTCCTGGAAGAGGCGCGCGGCCTCCGAGTTGGCGGGCGAGTTCGGATTGGGGTCGCACAGCAACGACTGGATGGACGTGAGGATGGCCGAGATGTCGTAGATCGGCGACCACTGGTTCTGCAGGATGTCCAGACAGATCTGGCCGTCGTTGTAGACTGCAGCAGCAATAGCAATAACCCACAGTGAGCGACAGACCCAGCACAAGACAACTCGACGTTTCGTACTGTTGGGGTGGAACATTTTCGTGATGAACTTGACGGTCGGCGCCTTGTTGGGGTAATCTTCGCTGAACTCGAGCGTGAGGTTGAAGGTGCCTCCCTCCCAGGGCGTATCGTCCGGTCTGGTTGGATGACGTTCACATGGTTAGAGATGGTAAAGAGAGCGTGGCGCTGAGATCTGACGCTTCCCTTACCCGAAGATGACGGCCTGCCAGAGCATGATGTTGTTGTCCATGGGGGCGCCCGACACGCCCGACGGCGGGTCATTTTGAAGCTTGCGGAAGTCGCGCATCAATCGTCGGCGAGCTGCGGTGGACATGGCGGCAGAGGGAAGAAGAAGGCGACGACTTGGTGGCTGCTTGACTCCGACTCGGTTTGACTATGCCGAGGCCTTCGGATGTTCGAGAAAAGACACCAGCGTGGCGCACACTACATTAGTGTTAACGACATCAGATTGGTGTACAGAAACATACGCCCTTTCGGGCTCACCTTGAAGATCTATTAAAGATTCGCGCGACTGGCGTCCGCTCGTTTGATTAGCAAAGTGACAAGCATCGCGGATGTCCACGGAGCGGCTCGTGCCCGGCGACGGTCACAACCTTGTGGTACTGGCGCGGCTCGAGGCGACGGGCATGAAGACTGTGAGCGGCTACTCGTCAGCATACGACGACGTGTTCCCCACGGCGTTGGACGGCATCAGTACGCGGATGTAGCTGTTCTTTCGAGCATTATTTCGGTGCTGCCAAGTGGCTGCGTTGACGTGGATCTTACATTGGTGGTGTTTTGTGTGCTGTTTGTCGTTGCCTCGCAGTTTCACGGAGGGAGTTCAAGTTCTGCGTCGACGTGCTCAACCAGACTGTGGAAGACTACTTCCCGTGCCTCCCGTGTTATGGGTGTGGGTATCTGTGGTGCTTTACAACGTGTGGACTATCGCTTTGCTTCTCCGAGCCGTGTACCAAACAGGTACGGCTGCAATAGCTTTAGATTTATAGTGTGTGGGTTGGCGTTAGCTACAGCTGTGTTCTTTGCAATGATGCAGCTTTCGGACAATCTGGAGCTGGTGCTGCGTCGACTCAACAACCGCGAGGAGCTGCTCTACCGGGGCGTCGTCTGGAGTCTCAAGAGGTGTCAACGAACACGCACATCCTGGATAGAAATCGCCCAGCTCGTGTACGAGTGACAGCGGATATCAGTTTTGGCTTGCCCGCAAACAAGCCAAAAAGCAGGCAAGGCATAGCCCGAAGCAGAGGCTCAACAACAGTGCGTCGCGTCGGAAGTCAACCAATAACATTACGTAGTGTACAACAACGCGTCTCAGTCATCCATGATGCCCTCGCTCAGTCCTTCTTCTATTGTCTACCTGAAAGTAAAAGAAGCAGCAAAAAATACAACGATGTCAGTCAGATAAATTCCAGGCAAGCACGAGTACTCTCAGACTGTTCAAGAGATTTCTTGATTGGATGCAAATAGGAAGCGCGCAGCCCCCTATAAATATATGTTCCTGTTTACTTACGAGGTCTTCTTCCTCTGTCGTCGCCACGCTGCACTCGCACGCCGTGTATCGCCGCTCTTGGCGTCACGCCCAGCAGTCATCTAAGTCATCACCACTCCTTCGAAGAGCACCACACGACTCTTGTTCAGCTCCTTGCACACCCGCTTCATGCTCTTTTCGCCAATCATCGTCACATCACTGATTTCCTGGATAGAGCGCTTCGCATTCGTATACGCCGCCACCAGATAAATCACCGACGCCGCCACTGCCACCGGAGGCTGTCCATTAGACAGCTCCAAACTATCTGCCTTCTTCGCAACAGCGTGTGCGATCATCTGCGTCTTGTTGGGCAGACCCAGTCGCGAGCAGAAGCGCTGAACGTACTCATCAGTCGTTGCCTGTTTCACGTCGATATCCAGACGCCGCTGCAAGCTCATAAAGGATTTGCCGATACGGCGCTTCGGAACGCCCGACGCTTCTTCAAACTCCTTCAGCGACCGAGCATTGCCCGCCTTCCTGCACGCGATAAACAGCACTGCGACCGCCATGCTGTCTCGTTCCGGTCCGCGCATATTCACGCCCTGCTTCTCTGCTTCCGCGTACACATCCAGTGCGATCTCCACAATTTTTTTGGGCAGCGACAAGGAGTCGGCGACTTCCTGAATGCGCGACATGTTCCGCTGCATCCTCTTGACCTTGGCGCAGTCTGACGAGATGTTGGGTCGCTTGTGCTTGCGCCCCGAATCGGCGTCGCCGCCCCCGCCGCCCTTCTTCGGGTCGACCAGGTACGTTGTCAGCGAGAGGCTGTTCAGCCGCGCGTCCGCGACGTCACCGACCCTGGATTTCGCAGCGGGGTCACCACCCCGATCATCATTAGCAAATGTCCGCCATTCGGGGGAATCATCTATAATGCGCTCACCGAGGATCATGCCGCAGCTGCGGCACACGACATCGCCCGCGCTAAAGTCCGTCACGACGTCAGCACTGCCGCACTCGCGGCAATGATCCGGCACGCACTCGCCTCCCATAATGGCTGTCTCAAGTCACTGGCTGCAGGTCCACGTTGCAGGAACGCGTTGTGCGGCGCCCAAACTCGTCAATTGAAGAAGAACTTCGGTTCAATCGAGAGAGGAGACGCTGGAGAATCTAGTGCGCCGTCTTCCTGAGTCGATTGTAGCTTGATAGTCGCACCCACGCGTCGTCTTGGCTGGGTCCGAATGCCGCTCCGTGGTCGTGCACAAGGCTTTTGAAACCAATGCGATCCACCGACCTTAAAAACCTAAAAACCTCGTTGACGTGGAATCATAATACTGATTTCCAGAGGTAATTGTGTAGACACATCACATGTATTTAATATCGCAGGTCGCCGAGATATGCCACGAAGCAGCACTTGACCCGGCTGCAGCCTCGATGTTTCTTGCCGCTGCAGCCCGCGATGGCGGCTACGCACAGTCGAACCAGTCACCTCAGCATGTAGCGCACAATCTTGCAATCACGCTGGTCTTCGACTCACTGCAATCCGCTCCTTACAGCGCGCGCTACAGCTTGTTGTCGTTCTCACATGCATATCTTCACTTCCTCCATCCTTCTGCCGCTACTGCTTGTCGAACTTGAATCCCTTCTTGGCGAGATCAGCCTTGGCCTCCACGACTTGCCGGTCTAGCTCCTTGGACGCCTCGGGGAAATCCTGCACGGCCATGACGGACAGCGCGATGATCCCCAGCGAGTACGCGCCGAAGGACACGAGCGCGTACATGGGCAGCGCTGTCACCACCTGTAGAATCCGTGGGTCGCTCACGTTCTCGGTCGCGTACCGCAACAACAGCAGCCACAGCGCGAGCAGCAGCACGAACGCCGCGAGCCACTTCTGGTACTTGAGCATCCCAACGAGTTTTGTTTATGTGGCCAAAAGTCTCTGCGCCGCAATTCTTTCCGGGACATTGCGGGCGCTCTGATTAGATGAAAATCACTTCCCCTAGTTTTCATTGGCTGAAACGATTTTGTCCAGAATTACATGGTGGAAACGGTCTCATTCTCAAGATGGCGAGTCTCCAGTCGATCCCAGACGCGCCTGCCTTCCTGGTCGAGATGCAGGAGGTCGTGGAGGAGGACAAGGCGCAGGCGCGACGCAAGCCCAACATGACGGACGACGAGCGGCTCGCCATGGCCGAGTTCCTGCTCAAGCACAGCCAAGGCGAGGCCCGCCTGCCGCGCGCAGTCATCACAGCCGCCGCCGAGCAGTTCCAGGTGCACCGCAACACCGTGTCGCGCATCTGGAACCTCATGAAGGCTGCAATGGACGCTGGAGCACCCACCGACGTGGTGATGAAGCAGGTGCTGTCCCGAAAGCGCGGTAACTGTGGACGCAAGAAGAAGGATTACTCGGCCGCCTTGGAACGCGTCAAGCAGCTGCCGCTGAGCCAGCGTGGCTCGCTGCGCGCCCTCTCGTCGGCTGTGGGTGTCCCCCGTACTACGCTCTTCCGCTTACTGCGGAGCGAAGATACAGCCACCACAGCTAGCGCAGACACGAAGGACGATAGAACTGACGTCAAGCCGACGATCGCCAACTCCATCAAGCCGCCGCTTTCGGACAAGAACAAGCGCGAACGACTGCGCTTCTGCTTGGGTAAAATGCAGCCGAACGGCGTGTTCGACAGCATGTACAACGTGGTACACATCAACACCAAGTGGTGCTCGATACCGGGCCACCGCGACGCGAAAAAGACCAAAGCCATGTTTCTCGTTGCTGTCGCTCGACCGCAGTGGGACGCCGAAAACCAGCAGCAGTTTGATGGTAAGCTTGGCGTGTGGCCATTCGTGGTGGCTGAACCGCCCCTACCGCTTGGAACGTACGCAGATGCAAGCATGCTTTCTGCTCAACCGATCGGGAGAGTTTTCCGCGTCTTGGAGTCGGTCGCGAAGAAGGACATCCAGGCCATGATCACAAACTATGTCATCCCCGCCATCAAGTTGAAGATGCCGAGTGCGCTGCGCAACGGACCGCTCTTCATTCAGCTGGACAACCAACAAGTGCGACTTTCGCCCGACGACCCGGTCGTAGCGGAACACGGCAGCACGGATGGGTGGAATATCCGGGTGCAGTACCAGCCGGCGTACAGCCCAGAGCTCGTTGTGCTCGATCACGGCTTCCTCAAGAGTATTTATCCGGAATTGATACCCCTGCAGCTTCGCAGTGTCGCCGCACAGCTACCTCCGATCGAAGAACTGATTGCTGGCGTGGAGCGCACGTACGACACCCTCCCGAAGCGGAAAATCAACGACGCCTTCTTGAGCTTGCAGAAAACTATGGAGTGCGTAATGCTGGCCGGTGGCTCCAACGATTTTGAAACGCAAGAGGACGTCACCAAGAGAAGTCTGCAGCTCGATGGGAGTCTGCCCGTAAGCGTGATGTGCAAGCACGAGGCTTTGAGGAAGTGTCAATCCATCCTGAACTCAACGGAGGGGTAGGCAGCTCAAGGCTCAAAGACTGTAAAATTACCAAGCATTAGCGTGGTCTTGTGTTCGTTGAGTTGCAATAGGCAACAATCTTCAACTCGCAGTTGCAATGAAGTCTGCACCAGCTCTTCTGACTGCAGTATCATTACTTTGACATGGGTGGAAACTATGATACATGTTCATGTTGAAGTTGTGTTATGTATTTTACACAAAGGGCAATATTTCAACCAATGATATCACAGAAGTTACGTTGCGTCCAGCCGAACTGTCTCCTCCACCCACTATCCAAGTCTCATCGAAGATCATCATGGCCGAGGAGTTGTCAGTGGGTCCCGCGGAGGCGCTGCCCGAGTCGCTTGCCTTGGCGTCCACCGAGACCTCATTCCTCACCGAGTCCGCGTCCGCGTCGTCCGCCGCCTCCAGCAAGAAAACGAGCGCGTGGCGTGAGCGCGGCACCAAGAACTTGACGTACGACGAGCGCCGTGCCATGCTGGACTTCCTCCTCAAGCGGCGCGTGGAAGGCACGTCAAAACTGGCGCGCCACGCAGTCATGGATGCCGCCGCGGAGTTCCGTGTTGACCGCCGCACCGTCTCGCGGCTCTGGAAGCGAGCGGTGCAAAGTCTGGAGAACGGCGACGAGGTGTGCGACGTCGCCTCGCGGAAGGTCGGACGCCGCGGCCGCCGGAAGCGCGACTGGTCGGCGGAGCTGGAGCGCGTGAAGGAGATCCCATTGGCTCAGCGAGGCTCCATCCGGGCGCTGGCCACAGCGGTGGGTATTCCCAAAACGACGCTGTACGAGCTGCTCAAGGAAGACGGAACGCCCACAATCAACTCCATCAAGCCGTCGCTCACGGACAAGAACAAATTGGAGCGGCTCAGATATTGTGCTGATAAAGTTCGGCCCAATGGGCTGTTTGAGGATATGCACAATGTCGTGCACGTCAACCTGAAGTGGTTCTCGCTCCCGAGAGATAGGAAGGTCAGGGTCATGTTCATGGCTGCTGTTGCGCGACCGCAGTGGGATCCGCAGAAGAACGAACAGTTTGACGGCAAGATTGGCACATGGCCTTTTGTGCGAGAAGAGGTGCAGATTCTCGTGGAGGACGTGGATATGAAGCCTTTGCAGCAATTGCCCGCGCGGGCGTTTGTTGCGATGGAAACAGTGGCAAAAGAGGATGTGCAACGTATGATCACCGAGTTGATCGTCCCTGCAGTTCGCCGCAGGATGCCTGTGCACCTTATGCAAGGCCCTGTCTTCATTCAGCAAGACAGCGCCAAAATCCGGTGCTGTGGCGACGCGGTGTTCGCGGAAGAGGGACGCAAGGATGGATGGAACATTCAGATGCAGAACCTGCCCCCGTACTCACCAGACTTTGCTGTAATGGACTCCGCGCTCTTCAAACCTATTCAAGCAGCGCTCAAAGGACTGCCGGCTCCTGCTTTGGAGTCGCCCATGTCGAGTCTCACGGAGCTGATGTCGGGTGTGGAGCGAGGGTTCTTGTCGCTGACGAGGGACCATATTAATGATGCATTCCTTACCTTGCAAAAGGCCATGGAGTGTACGATGCGAGTGCAAGGCTCCAACACATACGAGCTTGGCCTCACCGGCAAGAATCAACTAGAGTTCGACGGCAGTCTCCCCGTAAGTGTGATGTGCCACCCCGATGCCATATTGGCCTGCAGGACTGTTCTTGATGAGACCAGTGAGGCCAGCGATGACGTGATCGAAACTCTGTGAGACGATGTCGAGATGTCGTCGGGAATTGGCATCCTGCAGGCCGACGATTTAAAGAAAACCCATGTATTTTATCGCTACTGGCTTGCACCCCTTAGCCTTGCAGAAATGCCACAAAGCTGATCTACTCACTGAAAGCTCAGGCACAGCAACAAATGGATCATCACACAAACGTTCACAGCGACGTTGACTCTATTCCTGCTTGCACGGAATGCATTGCAACAAGAAGCCATCGCCATCTTCTTAGGCAACGTAAGGCGTGCCGAGGTTCCATGCGACGAAGGCAAACACCTCAGACGTCTCCTCAATGATCTTGGTGGTGGGCTTGCCAGCACCGTGGCCAGACTTCGTGTCAATGCGGATAAGCAGAGGATTAGTCTGCGTCTCGGAGCTGCCGAGCTGATGCTGCAGCTCCGCGATAAGCTTGTACGAGTGCAGGGGCACAACACGGTCGTCGTGGTCACCCGTAGTCAAGAGAACCGACGGGAAGCCGCCACGCTCCGCGAGCTTCTGCATGATGGCGCTATCAGCGCTCGGCACGTTGTGCACGGGCGAGTAGCGGCGAATGTACTCGAAGTCGTCCGCCACATCCGGGTCGCCGTAGTCCGTGCGCCACGCATGACCAATAGTGAACTTGTGGAAGCGTAGCATGTCCATGACTCCGACAGCTCCCACCACACAGCGGTAAAGGTCCGGACGCTGGTTGCTGGTAGCCGCCACCAACAGACCGCCATTGGAGCCGCCGTGGATGGCGATCTTCTCCGGGTTTGTGTAGCCCTCCTTGATGAGGTACTCAGCAGCACCGTGGAAGTCATCAAACACGTTCTGCTTCTTGTGCAGCATGCCATCCTGGTGCCATTGCTCGCCGTACTCACCACCACCACGCAGGTTGGGCAGAGCCAGCATACCGTTGAAGTGCTGGACGAATATAAGGCGCGACACACTAAATGCCGGCGTGAGCGAGATGTTGAACCCGCCGTAGCCGTACAAGTACACGGGCAAATCGCCATTCTTCGGTGCATCCTTGCGCTTCACAATGAACATGGGGATTTTCGTGCCGTCCTTCGACGGGTAAAACACTTGCTCCGCCTCGAACTGACTTGGGTCAAAGCCTTTCACCTTGGTCTCCCGGAAGAGCTCAGCATCCGGCGGAGACCCGGGGGTTGCACCCTTCTGGGATAGATCAATGCGGAAGATGGATCCCGGGTAGAGGAAGGAGATGAAGTGGTAGAACAGCTCGGACTCGGTGCGCTTGCTAGCAACGCCGACAGTGCCCACACTCGGAAGCGGGATCTCGTACTGGAACTCACCGTTGAGGTTGTACACGTGCAGTTCATTGTGTACGTCCTTGACGAGTTGCACGACCAGCAGGTTCGGAGCCACTGGGTGCACACCTTCAATCACAATGGCGTCCGGCTGCTCTGGGATCACCTCTTCCCACACAGGCGCAGCGCCCAGCTTAGTGCGCACCACACGCTCCCGCAGGGCATCCGCGTTCGTCTTGAAGTAGTAGTATTCCCCATCGTTCAGAATGTACGAGTACGCCGCGTCCATGTTGTCCACGAGTTTCGTGACCGGGATCGTCGCGTCGCTCGGTCCCTCCAGGAACTTCTCGAAATCGCTTAGATCCGCAACGTGGATCATGTTGGCGTTCTTGCAGCCATCCTGCACGTACAGCAGCAGCTTCTTGCCGTCATCCGACACCTCTGCGCCGACATTGAACGACGGCTCGCTCGGGTACGCATACACGAGTTTATCCTCCGACTGGGGCGTGTGCAGTTTGTGGTACCAGAGCTGCTGGTTCATGTTCGAGTCCGTCTCGGTGCCTCTCTTGGGTCCTTCTGCGTCGTCATGCTTGTCATCCTTCATCTTCTCCGGAGGCGGGTATCTCGAGTAGAAGAAACCCTTGTCGTCGTGCGTCCAGTCGATGCTGGAGAACTTGACCCACTCCACGGTGTCGTCCAGGATCTTGTGGCCGTCGTGCACTGCCATGACCTTGATCGTCTGCCAGTCCGAGCCGCCGCGGGAGATGCCGTGTGCGAAGAAGAGCTTGCCGTCTTGCAGCTTGGCCTCCGAGAAGGCGCGGCTGGAGAGCGCAGCCGTGCCGTCCTCGGCCAGGAGATTCGGGTCCAGCAGCACGCGCGGCTCGCCGTGCAGCTCGTCCTGGATGTACAGCACGCTCTGGTTCTGCAGTCCGTCGTTCTTGGAGAAGACGTACTTGCCCCCGTGCTTGCGCGGCGCCGAGAACTTCTCGTAGTTGAACAGCTCCGTCAGCCGCGCCTTGGTCTCGCCCATGAACGGCACCTGGTTGAGCACGCGCTGCGTCACGGCGTTCTGCTGCGCCACGAACTCGCGCGTCTCGGGCGCGTCCGGGTCCTCCAGCCAGCGGTACGGGTCTGCCACCTGCACGCCGTGCAGCGTTTCCACTAGGTCTCCGCGGCGCACGGCCGGGTACGTCAGCTTCTCGGCCAGCAAACCTGCGCTCTTCATTGCCTTCTTCATCCGGCAGATCTTGATTATGAGGGGGTTGAAGACGTACGGCATTGGCATGAGGGATAATAGTGACAATAGGATTTTTGGGTCATTTCCAAGAAGTGGAAAACAGCCCAAATTTTAGGCAGTCGCTTGTTTGATGTGGAACCAGGCGCTGAGGCGCGTCGTGCACGCCGAGGAGCGGCAGCAGGAGGAGCGCCGTCGCCTGCAGCTGGTCCAAGCGGCTTCTACTGCGTCTTGTGCGCCGAATGGTGTCGCTACGAACGCTGATGTTCCCGTAGAAGCTGGGCAATCGGCCGCGGAAGGCGAGATACCCCAAACTGCAGTGGACGCCACCGCCTCTAACGCCGAGAACGGGACACCAGAGCCCGGCAACGAGGTGGTGTACATGGATGATATAGAAGACGACGATTACCTGCAGAAGCACCTGCTGTCTCGCCCGACGTCAGCCTGGAGCTGCCTCGAGAACACGCAGCAGGCCAATTGTCTGGCGCTCAACGCCTCGCAGACGCTCATGGCTGTGGGCGAGCGCGACGGCCGCGTGATAATCTGGGATAATACGACGATCCGCGTGATCACACGGGAATTGGACCCGACGCTCATTGCGTTGCCGGTGGTGGGGTCTCCTACTGGTGAGAAGGTGAATGGGGAAGCAGGTTCCGCTGCCAAAGCTGCTAACGGGGCCAAGAAGACTAAAGCAGATGCAGGTGATGCGGAGGGGTCTGTGGAGAACGACGACGCGTCGGTGGAAGATGAGGAAGATGAGAGGATGGAAGATGCTGCGTCAGTGGAGGAGGACGTGGCTACGGAGGAAGATGAAGCAGAGGACAATACCCACGATGAGAGCGAAGAAACCAAGACGGAGGACGAAGCGGATACATCAGGAGGTGGAGCTGTATTAATGCTGTCGGATCTGCGGGTCGTTAAGACCGCGCTTAAGGTGGTCTCCCAGTGTGCGTGGTCGTGCGACTCCCAGTGGCTTTTTGCTGGCTGTGAGGAGAAGTCGACAAGGCGAGCAAGGCTGTGTGTGTGGAACGTGGAGGCGGCTACTCTGGTCTCGGCTTTTCGCTTTGATGGAGCGATCACTGCGCTAAGTGCGCACCCTCACGACCCAAAGCTCGTAGTTGTTAGTTTCTGGAACTCTCGGCCGGTACTGCTGGACGTGGGCTCCGGCCAGCGCACGGAGCTGGAAAATGTTCCGCTGGAAAACCCTCAGCTCACACAGCCAACACCACAGAGCAACTCACGCCACCCCGTACTTGCGTCCTGTGCACGATTTGGACGTTCCGGGAAACGCATCTACTGTGCCACGTCGAAATCCACGCTGGCAGTACTGGACGCTGACACTTTGCAGTGTCTCGACACCCTCATGCTCAATGTGATCGTCCAGTTCGTGGATCTGTGTGTGAATTTGCGCGAGACCGCGCTGTTACTCACGAGCTCGAAGGGGATACACGAGTTCGCACTGGACGCAAGCGTTACTGCAGAAACAGCCAACACAGGCAATGGATCAACTGAAGCAGCCACGGCTGCTACCGAGGAGCATCCGCTAGGATTGCGCGAGCTGGCCCTCCACTCGACTGGTGCGGTGCGTGCGCCTTGGGCTGTCTGTTGCTTTAGCGGCGGCGAGGAATTCGTGGTTGGTACACCGGTAGTGCGTCACCGGCACGTTGGTGAAAACGGGTTGTTCACGTGGCATCGCGCCTCCGCTCTAGGCAAGACAACGGCTCAGCACAATGTGGGTGTTAAAGATGGTGTGTTGGCGCTAGCTTGGGACCGCACAAGACACAGTGTGCTAGCTGTTTCCACGAGCGGGGCTTTGCACGTGCTGGAGGAGCAATTTTCCACTACATGGCCCGGGGCAATGTACCCTGCAGGTTTTCGTCTGATTACCGACAACGAGCTGCACCTTGACGTGTTCGATCGCGACGCTGAGGAGCGGAAGCGAGAAAAAGAGGAGCTCGCCGAAGCCGCCCAGGACTCCCTCGTTGACGTGTTCACTGTGCAAAACCCGACTACAGAGTTTCCTGGTGATGACAACCTTGCTGGCGCCTCGTTCCCAAAGAGTGAGTCCGATGAGCCACGCTATATCCCAGCTATTCCGATTGTGTATTACCACCGTCGGCATCTGCACCAATTGCATGGGGCAGCATACAATGAAGACAAGCACTTCGGTCTCGGTCAAAGCGTTTTCGAGCCCCTCAAGGGGGCGCTGGGAAAGCAAAAGAAGAGCAATTCTCGGAAGTCCAAGAGGAGCAATAGGAAGCGACGACGCAGATAGCTGTGTGACCAGATCGGGGCAGGTAAATCATGGACTTACGTGAAGAATCTTGCTATTCATCTTCTGCCTTGGTGTCACAGGCGGTGTTTTATTTTGTTGCAGCGCTGCCTCGAGTCGTTGGAGTGATTGTGTTAGCGCACAACTCCGCACGGTGTCATCCTTGGTGCTTTTAATTGAAGCAGCTCGCGTGATTGTGAACTGTCCGTCCCGAGTTTCTTCGTCACGGTCGACCGATTCGTTGGATGGAAGGTGCTCAGTCATGGATATCGTTGATATCCGTAGCGCTCGGAGAGCTATTGAGTCGACCTGTAGCCTTCGATGCGGGTGTGTTCTGCTACATGTAGGACTAGTTGGAGTGGCTGGAGACAGTGGTTGGGCGACGGTGGGTACCTCGATGATCTCGGAACAGCGCGAGCTATGAGACTTTTGTTCCTGTCGTCTTGCTGCTCGGCTACCTTCCCGTGACTTTCTTTCTCTCGTATCCAGTCGAGAAGACAGCGAAGCTCCGGAGTTGTCGACGAAGACGTTGACGCGCATACAGGACGATGAAGTTGATGAATGCCCTGTCCAGCCGCAGCGCGAACACGTCAACTTACTGCGTCGCTGAGCTGCCAACGTTAGCCGTACGACGTGTTGGGCGTCTTCAACTACCAGTTTTTTGCGTTGAGCCAACGCTGTGGCTCTGCGCAGCTCGAACCAGGAATTTCGATGAGAGATCCATTCGTGAACCAGCTTGAGTGACGAGGACTCTTGTGCCAGCACCATGAGCAGCGCCGTCGAAGGTAGAGCGTAGGCTCGCGCGCCGTTTGCTGATGTCACAGCGCAGTATCGCTCAAACGATGGTGCCAAGCACAATACCTCCGCGAGCCCAACCGAGTCGTGAGCCTGCAGAAGCTCCAGCTCCAGATCTGCTTCCTTACGCGCCCCAGTGTGTTTTTCGCGCGGATCTCCGAGGGTGAGCTGTCCGCTGATCACGATAAACACTCGAACAGGCTGGCCCGGCGTAAAGAGATACTCCTGCTGCGCAACAACCACTTGGTGCAAGTGTGCTGCTAAAAAGCGTCGAGACGAGTCTGTCATAGCGCGAAAGAGGAACGTGTTGCGCAGAAACACCTCCGCTTCAGTTGGAAACGAGTACGGGAAAGCAGGTGGCAGTCGATCGCTATTGTCGTGGTGTCGGCGCTGAAGGAGTTGGAGCTGCTGGACGACTGTGTACGGTAGACAAAGCACGTAGGTGAGGGCTAGTTCGCGCAGACCAAGGGAGTTACGCTGTCGTGCCTTGCCCGCCGTCGCTGTCGAAATATGGCACTCAAATCCAAACGCGGCCGCATCAAGACCGAAGCAATCACCAGCCGCGAGTTCTCGTAAATGCATGATCGGACGGTCACTGCATGCGAGAGTTATGGCTGACATCCGCGGCAAACTTGACGTAGTCGACGGCGGCTTGCCGTCTCGCACGAGATCTGGTCGGAACGAGAGCTCGCAGTGGCCGTTGAGCAGGAAGTACACGCTTTCGGCAGGTGTAACATTCTGGAGCGTAAGAGTCTCACTAGGTGTGGCTGACAACACGATCGCGTGTCGGAGCATGAGTCTCCAGCACTCCTCGCTATCAACTGTCAGCTCGTCTTCTGCAACGTCGGCCCCCTCCTCTTCGGTCTCATCGAATGGGCTTCTGCATTCATTGGTACTTGGCTCGTTATGTTCGGCAAACGCTTCTGCAAAGCTCTCTGCTGACTGAGTCTTGGTCATGCCCAACGCCTGAAGCGTATGCAGAAGCTGTGGGAAGCTCTGAGACAGCCAATGCCGAAATGCCGACACTGCTCTCGGATCTCCTCTTCGAGCGCTACTAGCCTCTGGGTTCTGCAGCAGCAGTTTAAAGCTCTCGGAGTCGCTGAAAGGATCGAACGCTACCGACTCGAGTCTGGTGCGACCGCGACAAGGAGAACTCACTCGCGTAATCGATCCTCGCGGTCTCGCAGGAGGCAGCACGGCAGTGAACTCCTTCCGCTCTGAACTGGTTGGGGATGGCAAGGACAGCGCTCGAGCTTTCGGCAGTAGCACGGGTGCCAACTCATGCGTCCTCAGGCGGTATCTACCCAACGGTGTGTCGGCAGCTCTTGCATCTTCCGTCATGCCGAGGAAGTGTAGGAGTGTACTGGGGCTTTAAATCGAGCAAGAGACTTACCCTCAACAAAGCTAAAGCGTCCTGTGCTAACTATTTATATAGAAGATGGAGCGAACCAAAAGGAGAATGATGATGCATGAATATCATGTTTTAATTCATGAGGCGTCGACTGGTGTCTAGGCCTCTAGGCATGGCTTATAAGCTGCAGACCCGTAAGGCCTCGATGGGGGTGGAGCGTCGTTACTTCTTGCCTCCCTTCTTGCCGCCCTTCTTGCCGCCCTTCTCCTCCTTGGGAGCTGCTCAATACACACACAACAAAAGCTACGTCAGTGTTTTGTGTTCACACTAGCAGCGTAGCAGCAGTGCCGTGACTCACCGTCCTTGGCGGCGGTCTTCTCTTCCTTCTTATCCTTGCCCTTGCCCATGATTGATGGAGTACTTGGTGTTGGCTGTAGAGGAACTTGGGAGCTTGAGCTGTGAGCTGGAAATTGGAGAATGAAAGCAACAGACAGCGGGCTGGCGCTGTCTGTGCTGCACTTGGGTGGAAGGGGCGTCCGTTATTTTGTAACGGCCGTTCACTTGGTTTTTGTATGCACGAGGATCTTGAAGAGGCACTCATTGAAGTTGAACTTTTCGGTGGTCCGAATGTGGTATTCGGTGACACAGAATTTGGCGCTAGCCATCTCGAGCAATCTGGGAGGCAACTGCCGCAAGGTGTTTGCTCACTCGAACGCGGCAATTCCACGCATTGTGATGACGATGGCAATGACGCTGTATTGTCCTGCATGCATATGGGTGTAGTACCTTGAGGCTGCGATGGCCGCTAGAGAGCCAAGCTGTCGAGCGCCTCCGCGAGCGCCTGGACGGCCTGTTGACAGCTCGCATCCAGCCGAAAGCCTGCAGGGCGCTTGGCCATGTCCTGCATGAACTCCGCAACGCATGCACGCGTGCTATCAAAGTAGCGACAAACCCACTTGGCCATTTGCACCTGAGTACTGGGCGCCTCCCTTGCTGTGATCTGCCTCAGCGACTGCACCTTTTCGTGGCTGTACACCATGCACTTGCGCACCAATGCCGCACCCGAGCGAGGCTTCTTGCGCCGCCGACTGCCACTTCTACCGCTGGCAATTTCCTCCGCTTTGAAAGAGTCTGCGGTGGTCAGGCGAGATTCGCCGTATTCGAGCACAGGCACCACCAAGTTGACAAAGTCCAGCATCAGCTCAACCTGCGTGGCCACTACCCGCCCAGACGCAGCACTCTCTGTGTTGTCATTGCTCTCACCCAGAGATTCAATCTCTCGCGCCACTTCCTCGATCGTTGAGCTGAAGCGCGACTGCACTTCGTTGTAGAAAGCGTCGTCGCCACCGTACAGCACGTCGTTCGAGTCCACGCCGTCCAGCCGACCTGGAAGAGACCTTTGCCCCCACAGCGTATACAGTTGAACAAACATCAGCAGAACACGCACACGAGCGACGGCTGCTTCGAGTCGACGCGACACGGAGGACGAACTCGGTGGTACCCACGTCATTCGCTCCAATACAGCCTTGCGCAGCGCAGTCACAAAGTAGAACGCGTCTTCGTCGTTCAGCGATGGAGCGTACACCAACACGCTCATCAGCTGGGCGATCACTTGCACGACTCGATCAACAGAACTGCCCCTGGTGTTGCTGCCTACTGCTCCGAACAGTCCGACAGCAACAGCACGGCTTGAGGTATGGAAAGTCATCGAATCAGAGTCGTCGGCCCCATCAACAGATTGAATAGCACTCGGGTCGAGGTCTGCGAGCAGCACAATCACAGCTTTGACGAGTGCATCCATCTGCGGAATGCAGTTTGTCACCAGCGCCACATTCGCTGCAGACGCCATGAGCTGCAGTTTTTCAAGCGGGGCCTCGATTGACGGAATCGTGATGTGTGCAAACGCCAGACACGATTGAATGAAGTTTCGTCGGGCATGCACTCGCTTCTTTCCTCCGATGACGGACGCAATGCCGCCACCGATTCGCTTGTGAACGTGCATCGCTAGCCGAAGAACCATTGTGGAGAGCAACATCTTGATTGGTTCCAGCTTGTAAAATGCGCGACGGCAGTCTGTATAAAGCATAAGCAGCGCCTCCTGCTCTTCGTCTTGTGCACGCTCACTTGCGGTATCGCTTACGTATCCAAGCCGCGTGATGAATGCCGAGATATCACGGATAGCTTCACCGCGTTCGGAGCCAGTACTAAGTGAGTCAAGCGCATCATGAACGCGACAGCATACAACCAAAAGTGTGTGCGCCACGGCAGCCTCGGGACCCACTACATGGAGTCGCAAGGTACCGGACTGGCTGGACGATTTCTTCATGCTGCCTCCAACAAAGGCTCGCAAGACCTTCTTCGCCACATCCACGCTCGACTCACGCTTAAACATGCCCATTAAAGCCTGAACACGGTCAAAGCTGTTGTGGTTAGCACCCGAAAGCAGCATAGATGGCGTTTTTGTGGGCTTACCAGGAAAGGTGTAGAGGGAATAAGCTTCGAAAAGAACTCGTAATACTGTTTGGCTCCGAAGACAACGTTTTCAATGAGAGCGCCAAGCAGGTTGTAAGTTTTCGCCGTGAGTTCCTCAGGGGTGGCTGCGTTCAGGTGTCGCACAACATCCTTAAGCAGGATGAGAGCTTCTCGATGCTGTCGAAAACAAAGACAAGTACATGTACATCAACCTTCGCAATCCAATACCTTCATTGCCAACACATTCCGTACCGAAAAATGAGCCACAATGAGCTTCAAGTAAGCTGCCGCGCATTCCATGTACTGCGTGATGTCTTCTTGAGAAGTGATAGACGACCAGGAATCGTTCAAAAACTGCAGCTTCCCACCTGGTTCGTTCTCTGCAATAGCTGGCACACTGCTGAGCTGCACTGCCACGAGACTGTACAAATGACACTTGGAAACGAGAGAGGGAGATGCCGTGCGAATGAGCTCCAACATTTCCGTGGGCGTCGAAGCGTAAAACCGGGCACCAAAGCACTCGCACAGGTGCTTGAGTACCATGGAGCTGTCAGAATATTCTTGGTAGTGCACCACCAGCGCGTCAAACGTGTCTTGAGTGGCCCCTGGGGCCGCACATTTAACAAGCCACTCCACCGCGGGCGAGTGCAACGCCAAATACTCGCCGTACTCCATGTTGTGTGTGAGTAGCCAGTGTTCCAGCTTGTTTCGCCTGAACCAGTTGAACGCGTAAAAGTAGTCGAACAGACTACTGCTCACTACGAGTGTCTGCTCTGCCGGCGAGGAAGTGCCCAGCGGCTCCGAACTGGTTAACGCCAGGTACAGGCGTGCATATAACGCGACCATCGGTTCTCCAACGCCTCTGCAACGATTACATACATGTACAACGACCAGAACATTAGACATATCATTTTGTCTCCACAACAAAATCGATAGCACAAGACGTCATACTTGATCATGTTTGAAAGCCGCGCTACAATCTGCGGGTACTCCCCATCACAGAGAAAGCGATAGCATCCGAGCAACGCCACTTCAATGTAACTGGATATACAACAGGCGCAGTTATCAGAACACGACATTATGGTAACTTTTCCATGCAGAAGACGTACATTCGGGGAAGAAGCTCTCGGATACAAGCTGTCTTGTAAAACCAGTTGCGACACGTCTCGGAGGCTTGGATATTGACATCCGTGCTCAGAAAATGTTCGCCCAGTGGCTCAGGAAGAGGCTGACCGCTTTCGTCCTCGGACGCGCGCGTGTGAATACGGTCGAACACCAGCTTGCCAAAGGTGTCCAACACCTCACTCACCAGCACAAACACACACGGATACAATTGAGGCGACGTGTCGGTGTCTGCAAGCAGCTTCACGCACTTGATGGTAATGCGTAGCGCTTCCACTTTGTGATTCTGCTCCCAGCTTGCAATGAGTCTCTTTTGCATCTCCTTCACCTTGGCCACATATTGACTCTGCGAGATTTCAATGGTTTGCTCGTCTTGCTCAGCAGACGGACCATTGTTGCTAGGGTCACGCTCGAGCTGCTCCAGTCGTGTGCGCGTCTTCTTGATCACCGAGGCCTCTGTCGGGTCTTCTGCTTTCTGGTAGTCACTTTTCGGAGCGAACGAGATGTCGTTCTCCAGGTCGCTCACTTCCAGCATGCTCGCCTTGATCTTGAACGTGTGGTCGGCGTACTTGGCCAACAATCTGTCCGTATGCTCCTTCCATTTGTACTTGACGGTATCCTGCATTGCAGCACCTTTGTCGCCACTTCTACGGGCCTCCACCACGTCACTTGACGTCATTTTGGAGTGTCCAGCCTCCGCTCCAACCAATTTCACGCCCCCTGACGACCCGAGGACTCCTAGAGGGTCCACGTCTCCATCTTGCAGCACCACGAGCCCCGGAGACGTACCGCCGATACTGCTTCTCTTTGAGAACGAGTCTCCAAGTCCTGAAGCCGCGAAAGTGACCACTGCAGCTTGCGTATCAATTAGGTCTGTCTGCTCCAGAGTGGAAACCGCCGTTGCAAGAGCCAACGGATGCGTCTCCTTCGTTGCTAACCCGCGCGGCGCCAGGTCGTGACGTGAGCGAGGCACTTGCCGCTCCCCCACACGCCATTTTATCGCTGGAACCGCCACCGGAGCCTCGCGCTCCGTCGTCGCCGTCGTCATCCGAGCTCTTCTATTGAAGCTGAAGAATGACATGATGGATCCGCTCGTACTTATGCGGGCGAAAAACGAGCTTCTGATTGGCTACTAAATGCGTAATTTCAACTAATAGTAAATTCGTATTCGATCGAGAGTGCGCGCCAAGCATCCAGAGGTTGAGCGGAAGAGCGAGTCTCTCTGCGTCTCTACATCGCCGTCTGGAAGCCGCCCCCTGCGCCGCTGACAGGTACTAGTCGCTCTGTTGTTGCTATAACCGAATAGAGGAGACACAGACGCACACAACGAGATGTTTACTGATCTCCAACTGCCTCTAGAAGTAGCAGAAACCTCTCTTAAACCTGTCGTGATTGCTCCTTCCTCACACTCTTGTGTTGTGATCTTTCAGGAACAAATTAAATAGACACAGCCATGTTCGGAGCTACAACAGGAGCGACACAGCCGGCGGCCGGTGGATTCAACTTCGGCGGAGCTGCGCCCGCGGCGTCCGGCGGCTTCAGTTTTGGCGCGACGCCGGCAGCTCCAGCGGCGGCACCGGCGGCTGGCGGCTTCAATTTTGGAGGAGCTGCGACGTCTGCAGCCCCCGCTGGTGGATCCGCGGGCTTCGGCTTCGGTGCAGCACCTGCGGCTGCTCCGGCGGCCTCATCAGGCTTCTCCTTCGGCGCAACGCCCGCTGCTGCCAGCTCTGGATTCAGTTTCGGAGGGGCCAACGCAGCTCCTGCTGCTAGTAGCAGTGGGTTCGGTTTTGGAGGAACCCCTGCTGCACCTGCTGCGTCGAGTGGCTTCAACTTTGGAGGAGCAAGCGCAGCTCCGGCTGCTGGAAGCACAGGCTTTAGCTTTGGGGGCACTGCCCCTGCGGCTAGTACGACGTCGTCTTTCGGGTTTGGGGGGACTGCAGCAGCCAAGCCTTCGCTCTTTGGACAACCTGCGGCGGCTGGTACGCCGAACACTGGCTTTGGCTTTGGAGCCGCGAAACCTGCTGGCACTGGCTTCGGGTTTGGCACTGGAACTGCAACTGGTACGAGTGCATTTGGAGCGACTGCAGCAACAGGATCGTCGCTCTTTGGTGGTGGTGGCTTTGGCACCACCACGCCCGGTGCGACACCTTCCGCCTTTGGCGCAGCGCCTGCGGCTTCGACGGCCCCGGCCCCTATTATTCTAGGTGCAGATGCCTCGGTCGCTCAGCTGAACACAGTTAAGGCGGCGTACCAGGACCCAGCACAGTCGCGCTTCAAGTTCCTCATGTACAACACCGTGGACCCGACGCAGCGACACCTGTACGTTCGACCACCACACATTAGCGAACGCCTGTGGAACCAGGCTGAGCTAGACAACCCGGATCCGCTCAACTGCGCGCCCGTACCCATCTTGGGGTTTGACAACCTGCTCAAGCGTATCAAGGCTCAGCAGGAGCATGCTGAGAAGTACAACAAGTACACGGACGACCTGCGCGAGCAACTTAATGAAATGGATAAGCACACGCGGACTACAGAGGAAAAGCTTGAGAAGTGCCGCCACGAACACGTCCAGCTCTTCCACGCACTCGTGAAGGTTATGCGGGACATCGAGCTGCTGCAGAACTACGGCAAGCCTCTTCAGCGCGAAGAGATGCAGTTAGCGTACGTTGCTGCCGGTGACAACTCGTTCTTTGTATCACAGGAACTAACTCATTGTGCTTCGATCGAAATGCAGAATGGCACTGAAGAAGCTGCAGACGTTGCTGGACTCGCCGGGCCAGTACAAGGCACGACTCAATGACGCCGTCTCGTTGGAGCGTGTTCAGAAGGAGACACAGCCTCCTCCGACAAGCCAACTGAGCCCACAGGACTTGCAGCGAGTCTATGAGGTGCGTAGGTTTGATGGGTGAAGCTGGTTTCCGGTGGTCTGATCATTACTTTGCGTTCTGTTTGCATGTTGCAGTTTATGGATAAGCAGCGACAGGGGCTGGAGCACCTGACGAACATGATTAACGACGACCTCGCGGACATGCAGCTCATCAAAGAAACCTGGCGGCGGTAGACAGAATTTGTTCGTTCGACGGCTGGGCTCCGTGGCATGGTTGCATCACAACAGCAGCTAGCTGACGCCGCACATGTTGTCAGATCACCTTTCTTCGTTTCGATGAAGAGAATTCTGTTAGAGAAAACGTATTTCCCGTATTGTTCCTCTGCCTGCCTGGTGAATAAGAATGCAACAAGGCAGGCCGAAGCCAACGAGACATCAGGTGGCATGTTCGCAAAAAGTTACCAAATTGTGTGTTGTCTTTGCTGGAATTTGGAGCCTCCATGCAGGCAAAGTCGCCTGCTCTGGTCTCTCCACTCTTCATACTTATGCATGCCAAACAAAGTCGCAGCGGGGCCACTAGGCTGCTGCTCTAGTGGTACGGGTCCACGTCGCCGTACGTCTCAATGACCAGCGGAGCCTCGTCGAACTGGTGAATAGGAGGGGGCGACGACAGGCACCACTCGAGCGTCTGGTGCACCTCCGGGATCACGACCTGCGCGTCCTCAGTGGGCGTGTTGTGCACGGGGACGCCGTGCACCTTTCCGTCGGTGGAGAACCGGGCGACGGCGGGGCGGATGGCGGCCGTGGAGTTCACTGCAGAGAGGGAGGCATTCAGGTGAGAAAAACTGCAAGATCTCGGCGAATACTGGGCGGTTGGGCGTGCGGAAAGCGTGCACAGAGAGAGGCGACGCAGGGGAGACACATACCGGCCTTCAGGGCGCGCATGGACTGGCGGATGAGGCTCATGGCGGCGAGTTACAGAATTCCCAGGGTTTCTTGATCCGAAGGAGCTCTTTGAGGACTGCTCGTCTGGCGGTGGGGGCCAGCCAAGCGGCACAAAGACATGAGGTATCGTGCGGAGGAGATAGACCAGCGCCGTGCATACAAAAAGCAAGATACTTATGGTTGCTACTTGCAGGGGAGAGTGGCGGATTTGTATTCAATCTGGTGGTCTCTCCACCCCTTACCGACAACAAAGTGCGGCGTCCGGGACCGCCAGCACCTTCGGTGGCGCGGAAAGGCTACGTGCCACCGACAAACACCGAAATGCGCCATCGTCGAGACAAGCTCGGCGCTGCTTCAGTCGTTCTTTCGTGCTGTGCTCGACGGCCGGCAAATTGGAGAATGAGCGAGTGAACAGCGTATCGGCAGTGGCGGCTACAGCAGACTCCATCTCTGTAGAGAAAGCCCGACCCGGCCGTTGCATTGCCGTGGGATTTGATGCTGCCCGGCTACGGGATTGTTGACTTGGCGCGCTGGCGACGACGTGCCTCCTCCGCTGCTGTCCAACGGTTGCCTTCATTGCCACTTTGCATCTCAACCAGCACGCTGGTCGGCGCCTCACAGATTGATTGCTACATGTACTATGTACTATTCGTCGAGAAACACATTTCTGGTGCTTTGTCATTTCAACTTCGCCGAGGGTATCAACACTTGACTTCGACTTGTATGAGCTGCTCTCAATGAAATGTTTTGTAGGGCGTGGACAATCTACTGTGGCGATGTGAGCCAGCACTATGTGCAGCATTCTTGCTCCTCTGGGTCATGAGCTGAACGCGACACCGTACTCCGCGAAAGCTGCACCAGCTACGCAGGTAAACTTGCTTTGTGCACAGCGAATCTCCTGTGTCCGTGCTAGTTGTGTGTGACGTTGCTAAAATCGAATGCAGTCGAAGGACTCGACATGCTCTGCCTGCTGTCAATACCCTCGGCACAGTCCGCAATGCCAGCAGTCAGAGTGTGCTTGAAGTGATTGCAAGCTTGGTCGCGATCTTTCGCAACCCAACACGCGGATCTTGAACGACCCAATCTGCACTATTTTGGGCTTTGTCGCCGTCAACCCACTTCGATTGGTCATTAAAATGAGCCAGTTCAAATTCCACCAACCGCAATAGCCCACCTCGCGACATTTACACCAATCGCATGGCGATATTTGCTTCAAGGCGCCCAAAACACTGAATATCAGCTTCTAAAACCTATGCGAGGTTTTTCATTTTGCGCGAATCGCGCGCCGGCCGCTGCGCTTCTCCACTCATTATTGGATTGAAAATCCGGACGGCGGCCAACGACAGGAAGAAATCCCTCCCCTCGAGCTAAACGCAGCTACAGCTACTACACCGGAATGACGCCACCCTCGGACGATGGTAAGCCATCCACACCGGGCGACGCCAAGGGCGGTGAACTCGCGCAGCAGCAGCAGGCGCTTCTCCAGCAGCAGCTCCAGCAGCAGCAATTGCAGCTCCTCCAGTTGCAGCAGCAGCAGCTCCAGAGCCTGAGTCAGAACATGAGCCCCAGCGAGCTCCAGGCCCTGCAACAGCAGCAGCTCGCGCTCTTCATGATGCCCATGTTCCCGCTCATGATGCCGATGCAGCAGCAGGCGCTGGCCACGGCTTCCACAGGCGTGACAGCGACCGAAGAAGCTGCGGCGGACGCTGGTTCTGCTTCGGATGCGGCGGAGTCTGCAACGGCTGCTGCATCTGGCGACGAGGCGTCGCCCTCATATCAACCAGCAACCGCCGAGTCGCTCGGACTGACGCCGCCTTTCGTGGGCACCGACGGCTTTGGCATGCTGGCGGGAGCGCCCAGTGGTTCGTTGAACCTGGAAGAAATCCCGAAGCGCAAGCGCGGCCGCCCCCCAAAGAAGGACGTGGCTGCGCGAGCCAAGGCGGAGGCGGAGAAGTCGCTCAAGCAACAGTTCCCCATGTGGGGATATGGACTGCCCATGCCGCTGCTGCCGGGCTTCCCTGGGATGCTGCCTGGCATGTCGAACCCTGGCGCGGTGGTCAAGGACCACTCTGTTGTAGATGACCAAACGGTGAAGGAGGAAGACGGAGATGGCGAGCGCCCCGCCAAGTTGGCAAAGAAGAAGCAGCGCGGAACAGGCAAGCCCCGGGGACGGCCACGCACGCGGCCCCGACCCGGTGAGATCATTCGCCGGGTAAAGCCGCTCCCTATCGCGCCGGCAAACTATTCAGTCATGTACAACTATTCCCTCTCGAACCTGGCACAGAAGAGTGCGGAGCTTAACGCCGACGGAACTGCGGCTGACCCGGAAGGTACGACAGTCACGGAAGAAGCACAGGACGAGAACCGACTGGCCCCGCTTAGCGCCTCACTGCTGTCTGGGGAGCACGAGTAAGATCTCCATTGATAATTCGCAGCGCCGCTCAACATATTTTGAGTAGCGGTCGCTTTAACATTGCGTACACGTTTACCGTAGCTTTCCTTGAGCGTGTTGCTCACTTCGCGCAGTGTGAATAGTAAAAATTACTACAACAGGAAGTGTCGTGTATTCAGTGTAAATCGAGGATGTCTATGTGGTGCGGCTTGTGCGCAGACAGCGAGTACGCAAGCACGCTTCGCGATGGGGTGGGCAAATAAATAAAGCATGCCGCATGCGCAGACGGCTGCGTCTTCGACAGAACCCACGCAAGATGATCTAAAAGAACACCTCTTCATCACCGTCATTGCTCACTGCGTCACTGTCGTAGTAGTCGAAGGTGTAGTCGTTCATATCGTCGCCCAGATCCTCCTCGGCGTCGTCCATGTCTCCATCATCCGCATCCTGCTCAGCCGCTTTGGCCTTATCCGCTGCGATTTTCTTTTCCTGCGCCTCGAGCGACTTGAACACGTTTTCAAATGCGCGCGGCTGTATGATGCCGCGGGTCGTGGAGCCTCCGGCCGCTGGCGTGCGCAGTCCATTGAGCGAGCTCGCACGTAGCTCCTCAGGCACGTACACTTCGTTGGCCTTCTGCGTCTCCGGCACTGTCACGTGCACGAAAGATGCTGGGTCCGAGGCTTTGCGGCCCGCGTCCGGGCCTGCCGGGTCCGCTTCCCACGGGTGATACAAACTCTCGAGCTTGTGCGCCAAGATGCGCTGCCTCTGGATCAAATACGCCTCACGGTCAGCCAACGCCTCGGGCTGCGGCAGCTCCAGGGGCGGGTACAGCGATGCACCAGCCTCCGCCTGTTGCAGCATCAATAAAATAGCAAAACGTCGTCAGCAATTGGATAAACAGAGCAGTGAATGGAAGGTGACACATACGTGGAGTTGTTCCATCTGCGTGTGCGAGAGGCCCAAGTCCTCGCGCGTCTCGTCCATTATGTCAGCCAGCATCGAGTCTCGGCTGCCACCGAAGCGCACGCGACCGCGCCCTCGTCCTCGACTCATAGCGACTGTCGCACAGGCAGGTAGAATACGCTGAGTGGTAATTGCCTTCGCGTGGCAACCAAGGATTCAAGTATATTCCGTGAAGTAGGTTTTTGACCTATCTTATAGACTACTTCCGTGAAACCGGTTATCTGGACGGTATCTATCTGATTCGACCAATGAGAGAGCGTGAACGCGTGCAGCTTCAACTTGCTCCGTGAGCAGCTACAGGGGTTGCAAGTGTTCCTCAAGCAGTCATCCGCGAGGCTTTCGTTGATGGGGAGGTGGCACCACTGGCAACGAGCTGGGTGCTGTTCGACGGCAGCGATCCGGCTTCGACAGAGTGAAGGCGGAGTGGTCTCGCAGCATATTTCATCGAGACTCGCGCGATCGACAGCAGTTTGAATTGTCTGTCGCGATGCAAGATCTAGTTGTTCACCCAGGCGCTGCTGTATCCACCACAGGATATCACTGAGCTTAGCTGCACGGCGAAACCGATGAGGGATCGACGCCGTTGGCGGCATCACCTTGGCACGTTGAAGATCATCTTGGCTTCCATGCTGGCGCCAGAGCTGATCTTGTCCTGCGCGATCGGTGACTGTCGATTGACCGGCATTTGATGGTCGAGTTGCCCATCATGCGCTACGTTGCGCTCGGGACCAACACACGCTGTGCAAACAAGGACGCTCTTGATCTTCGCGTTACCACGCAACCACCGGACGCTTTGGAATTGTGATGGCTGAGGTTCCTACAGTTGCATTTGCTATGCGGAGGCAAGCAAAACGCGTCTTAGCGGAGGGACCGCTGGCGCACGACCCTTACCGACCATGTCGGTCTCCGCTTCGGATTCCAGTCTTTGTTGCTCCTCTCCAAGTTTTTGTGTTCACCCTCCTCTCTCACTTTCGAATTCGCCGGCACATACTAACATCAACCAACCAATCGTTCAAACTTCATTACGATGCGGGCAGTGGTGAACACGGAGACAATACAGCGATTCGTAGATGCGGTGGCGACGACCGAGTTGATCCCTTTGACTTCGGAGCCCCAGAACGGCCGAATGTACTGCTACGGCGGTATTCTCCCCGGCTCAGCTGGCCCAGCGGTGCTCGAGCTTCCTCGAGGCGTGAAGTGGCTGGCCGACACAGCAACCGAAGCTTCTCCATCACGTTTGTACGTGCGTCCAGCATACCAAGCGCTCCTGTTGCTGGCCATGTCATTCGTTGACCACCCGGAGGTGCCGCGCCATCGCGTCGTGATCACCGGGTCCTCAGGCACCGGCAAGACAAGCTTCCTAAGCTGGGTTCTACGCCACCTTCGACGACTGCAAAAACCTCCAGTGATCGTGCTCGACATGACTGGGTTCTTCGGTCGTATCGCGCCGGACGGTGATGTCACCGTTGGCATCCGAGGCTCCAGCTTTCAGCAAGAGCTCGCTGCTCGCAGCACAGTGTATCTGTGTGACGCAACGTGGGCGGACGAAGTCGCCTTCACTGGGCCTGAAATACGGGCCCGTACCATCGCGATGACTCCGCCAGTACACTCGATGGCGACAAACGATCCATCCGATGCCATGCGCACCTTGCTGCTGGTGATGCCTCTGTGGACCGTGACTGAGCTCGAAACTTGCCGCTCGACGTGCTATTCGCGTAGCGTTTCACAAGAAACACTGCTCGAGCTCTTCCAACTGTGGGGTGGGGTTGTGCGCTGGACATTAGGGACACCTTTGCAAGAGTCCAAGCACGAGTTTGTGAACAGCTTGGAGTCACTGCCTTTTACCTCGCTGGTTCAGATTGTTCGCAACGGTGGTCTTGTGGGACAACGCGACTCGCAGCAGGATGATGAAAATGGTGCCGACGGTGGTATCACGGTCGGATCACGACTGGTTCACATGCACGTGGACTCCGACAGTACCTTTCAGCTTAGTGGGGTAGCGGTGTGTAGTCCCCTAGCATGCTCGCTACTAATCGGTGCCAGTTCCAAGCAGCTTCAACATGCTCAAGACTTCATTGAACATCGTGACTGCCTGGTTGAACCGAGGACCATGCAAATCTTCTACCAGCAGGTGCAGCAAGAGCTCTTCGATCGAGCTTCTTCAACCCCGTGAAAGCGGACTGCTCGATCAAGTGCGTCTTTGACTTGTCTTGGTGGCAATTACTTGGTAACTGGAAGCGAGTGCATCAACTTTGAGTGGAAATGTGTTACATTATAATGCAAGATACATCTTTCTTCTATACGCGTGGTCATCACCTCAATTTTCGGCGCACACTTGCAGCCCAGCGACAGCTTCAGCAGGAGCCGTTTTCTCGGTAGCCGTCGTTGACACAAACCCCGGGAATGGCGTACCTGGTTCTGACGCCGTGAACGTGTTGTTCATCGGTTTTCCCGGGTGAGATCCACCCATGTACGAGGGCAGCGACGAAAGCGGGATGCCGTGGTTCTGCGCCACCTCCAGGAACGCCTTCTTGTCTTTCTGCACAAGCGGCACAGCACAAGCCACAAACTCAATATTCTGCTCTTGCATCTAGGACGAAAGGAAACATTTCACGTACAAATACTTGGATCTTCTCACGCGTCTCCGGCTGGATGATAGACGAGATCACCTTCCAAGCACTGTAGAAAATGAACGGGGCATTCACGATGTACAGGCAGTGCAGGGTTTCCGGGTAGTAGAGTTGGCCCACGTCGAAGATAGGCTAGTTGAACAGAACGCAGCAGCCAACACTATCAGCACCAAGTCTGCAAACAAACCGTATTGAGGACATACCTTCAGGTGGCTCAACACCGTCGGCGACAGCAGCTTCAAGCTCAGGCCTTTTAGGTCCACGATACACACGTGCTTGTAGACTCGACGGCCAAGTCGCTTTGAGATCGCAGCCTTCTCCCATTGAATGCGCTCCATGTACTGCCAACGGTGCGGGATGATGTCGTTGACGTTTGCGAACGTCTTAAACAAGCCATCCGGGTTGATATCACTGATGCGATCCACAGTCACGAGGTGGCCTTCCTTGTCTTCACCGTAGGTGTAGGTCGGCCAGAACTCGTTGTACATCTTGGACATCGGCAAGTCGCGGTTGAGGATGCTGTCGACGTCGTGCGCAGCTCGCGCCTCCTGGATTTTCTTCGCTTCTGAAAGCGTGAATTGTTCACGGTTCTTCTTCACGCCGCGATACGCTCGAGCCACGCGGATGGCAAAGTCGTCCGTGCAATGGTCACCGAGCTCAGCCTTGACAGCGTCGTAGAACGGCTGATCCTCGGCCGCCAGCGGTTGGGCCTCTTCGTTTACATGCAGCGACATGGTCTTGAGTGCTTGGTGACGACTTGGACTGTGTTTCCTGTCTGCTAGAAACCGCTCGTGTGGTTGTGCCGCAAAGCCCCAGCGAAGCTTCAGCGTTCTGAGGAGAGCAAAGAGTCAGAAAACGGTTGCCAATGCGCTGCATTTAGGAGAGACAAAACTGAAATTGGCGCAGCAAATTGCAGTGGTCCTCATGCTTCTCAAGTTCTTGTCTATCATTATCTCAAGCACAACTGCCACCAAACAAGATGCAACCCTGGATTGAAGCTGTTGATAGCTTGCGTCTGTGCTGGGAAGTCGGCACCACTGCATCAACATCATCCTCACTTGATATTGACTGACGCTTACAGACGAGTGATCTCCCAGTCCTCCACGGTGCGCTCCAGCGCATCCTCGGGCGTCGTGTCGAAGGGGCCCGTTTCTGATAAACAACAACAACAACAGGTCAACCTCCGTCAACCAACAGACTGCCCAAAAGAAATTGTACCTGTTCGTCGCGGGTTGTGGCGTTCCTTGAGGACGGCCGGCTTGGGAATGATGGTACCCGTTTTCTTGGACACACGCACCTTCTCGCCTTCGTCCGTGAAGCGCATGGCGACTCGCGTAGGCTTGCCAATGGAAGGGTCCACCAGGTTTACGTTGCTGTAGTGGATGGGCGACGGCGACAGGTACGAGCGTCCAGCGGCGGCAGGCGTCGACTTGACGTAACGGTGGGACTGCAGTAACAACAAGAAGTTAGTCTTTTAGCGTCTCTAGAACCTCGCAGCGAACGCGCAAGAGACCCAAGAGGCGCAAGAGACGCACCATGTTGACATTCTCCACGATGACTCTGTTCAGTTCGCGTACGACGCTCACGACCTCTCCCTGCGTGCCTTTGTGGGGTCCAGCGATGATCTCAACCTGCGCAACCACATCAATAAGATTAGCGCACCGAATATTGCGCGTTAGAGCGTGGAAAAACGCACCTTGTCACCGCGGAAGATGTGCCAAGTCTTGACCAAGTCGAGCGCTTTCTTCTTGGTGCGCGGGCCGCGGCGGAAGGCAATCGGGATACGCGTCGCCATCTTCAGCTGCTCGGGGCGATGCTGTCCACAAAAGTACAGCGAATGTGAGGCACCAGCAGTTCTGCTTCACTATTGGTTGAAATGAATAGCTATAAAGTAATTCAACTGGCCCAAAATGAATTACTCCAAATCTAATTTCTACTGGTTGAAAAGAACGGTAACCTCATTTGACTGGTCAAAATACAGCAGCCACCAGAAAAGTCTTCGGAAGTCGAGCGGAAGAAAAAACTCGAGCCACGCGCACCAGCCAAGGGGGAGCACAAGATCAGACAAAGAGGATGGCCGATATCGCCGACAAGCAGGAGCTGCCGCCCGTGGGGGATGCCGGTGTGGCCCCGCCCGCCGTGCCCGAGGATGTGGCCGCCATGTTCGACCTGAAGAAGAAGAAGAAAAAGTCCAAGAAGGTCAAGAAGGAGGTGCGTCGCGAGCTCCCATCAGCTCTTGTATTATTTTACTAAAAACCATTTTTCTTATTTGGATTTTATTAGAAGAAGGACAAGTCAGAGGCTGCTGAGGGTGCCGCCGACGCCGCGCCCGACGCCAACTCGGTGCTGGTGCAGGACCCGGCCACGTACTCGTACAAGGACGAGCTGCTGGCGCGCATCCTGGCTAAGCTGCACGAGAACAACCCGGAGCTCACGGACCGCAAGCGCCACACGATGAAGCCCCCGCAGCTCATGCGCGTGGGAACGAAGAAGACGCTGTGGGTGAACTTCCAGGAGATCTGCCAGATGATGCACCGCAGCCCTGAGCACGTGCTGCAGTTCACGCTCGCCGAGCTGGGCACGGAAGGATCCATCGACGGCAACCAGCGCCTCGTCATCCGCGGCCGCTACGTGCCCAAGTACATTGAGTCGCTGCTGCGCAAGTACATCACCGAGTACGTGTCGTGCCAGATGTGCCGCTCGCCCAACACGACGCTCACGCGCGACTCGGTCAGCCGCCTCTACTTCGTGCACTGCCAAGACTGTGGCTCCTCGCGGTCCGTGGCTGCCATCCGCTCGGGTTTCCACGCCGCCACGCGTGCCGACAGAAGGGCCGCGCGCAAGTAAAACTGCCGTCTGCAGACACTAGTCGGGCACTGAGACGCGCGTGGTGGAGGGCTACAGGTTAGAGCAAGAATTGGCAGCAATGGCACTAGAACCCTCTGTTGCGAGCCTAGAGCTGCTCTCGTGGGCTTTGGAAGTGTGAGATACGTATGTGAGCCTTTGACGAAGCGCGAGAGATGAACACGGAGAAGAGGAATCTATTATAGCTGTTCGGTGTCGCCAGGCTAGCTAAGTCTTGTCTGTCAACGACCTTCGTTCACTAGTGGTGCTTGCTCTTCTTTGCCTTGTGACCGATGCTAGAGTCCGCAGCAGGACGCTTTGAGCCGTGGCGCGAGATAATGATGTGGCGCTCGAGTCCGTCGCCGGTGCTCTCGTGCGCAAGACCAAGGCGCTCAGCACAGTCGTGTGCCAGGAGCCGCTCGAAGCCGTTCAGGTTGGAGGCCAGGTGCATCTCGTGGTCTTCTCCCGACACGTTGAAGGCCTCGATCTTCTTCACAAGAGTGTGCGAGCTGCCTTCCGAGATGCCCGCCGCCCTGTTGTTGCGTACAGGGGCCGGAGCACGACGAGGAGCAGGGGTTGGCTTGGCAGCAGGCTTTGTTGGGGGAGCTTCATCTTCGGAATCTGAAGAATCGGAGCTCGACGAGTCTGATGACGACGACTTGGACGGCGTCTTCTTCGTAGCCGCCTTGGGAGCAGGCGTTGGCTTGGCAACTGGCTTACTCGCAGGCTTCAGCGTCGACTTTACTGCCGACTTGGACGGAGCTTCATCGTCAGAATCCGCTTCAGGCTCGGAAGATAGTTCCGCGAGAGTAGGCTTGCTAGTTGGAGCAGGCTTAGGTGGGGCTTCGTCCTCCTCATCGTCGGATTCCGAGTCCGATGACAATTCCATCTTGGGGGCCGGGTTAGCATTTTGAGTAGGCTCTGGGGCTTCATCATCGGAGCTATCAGAATCAGACGACAACTCCGTCGTGGGCACTGACGCAGGCACCGGCGCCGGCTTAGCTGTGGGCTTGTCGTCAAAATCCTCATCTGACTCGGACTCGGACGTCTGCTCCTTCACGACAGGTGTCGGGGTATCGGGGACGGAGGCCGACGAACGAGGCTTAGCATCGTCAAAATCGTCATCAGTCTCCGTGTCTGAAGCACCAGCCGCCATAGACATCGGCTCATCGTTATCATCGCGCGGTTGCACAGTAGAGGCTTCAGGCATGTCTTCATCCTCTGACTCGGACTCGCTGGAAAATGCGAGCTGCGGGACGCTCTCGACGTAGGACACGTGGTTTGCCACCTTGGGCAGCGGTGCAGGCTCTTCAGCTTGCTTTTTCTTTTGTTCCTTCGTTGCAGGTTTCGGTTCCTCCTTGACCTTGGGCTTAGCCTTTTCAGACTTTGCGGACAGTGTGACACGAACATGCTTGCGCAGACTCTTGAACTTGTGTACACTAGCATCACACGAAGCACAGAATGGAACCTCGCACTGTTCGCACCGCACGTTAGCAGTTTTAGATTCGCACTCTCCACAGCGCGGCAGCTTCGGCACGGGTGGGAGCTTCGAGCGCTTGTGTTTCGCCATTACACGAGCACGGTGCACAGCGGAGTTGCAGTCGTCGCAGTAAAGCGAGTTGTCGCACTTTGCGCATTTCCACACAGCCACACCTGGTTTCTCGCATTCGACACATGCGCGAGGCTCATCGTTCTGTTCGAGTTCAGCCTTGCTTTCATCACCCCTGCTTTTGGCTTTAGCAACAATCTTCTTTGCAGGAGCCTTTTTCACAGGAGCGTCCTTCGCAGGAGCGTTCTTCGCAGGAACATTCTGCACAGCAGCCATAACTGGAGCAGCACTTGCTTTCGGTACGTGAACGAATCTGCACGCATCGCCACGGGTACACACTCCGCTTTGGAAGAACAGACAAGGCCGATTGGCCTTCTCCGTTGACGCTGCAGTGTCTGGTTTGGGGAGGCCTAAAACGTGTGCAAACTTGCATTCAGCACCCTGAGAGCAGTAGCCACGCGAAAAATGACGGCAAACCTGCGTGCCTGGGATAGCTTGAATTTCAGGCGACACCTCAGCCGGACCAGGAGAATTCCGCGGCGCTTTCTTCTTCGGCTCACGTTTCGCTTTCTGAACAGTAGGAGAAGCCGTCGGCGGCGCAAACTGCGCAGAATCCGTAACGTGCTGGTACCTGCTCAAACCACCACAACAATCAGCATCGCCCCAGTAAAACAACAGTACAGTATTCAGGGCATTGAACGTACTTGCACATGTCGCCCTTGCGGCAGATCCCAGCAGCGAATCCGCGGCACGGCTGGTTGGCGTTCTTGAATTGGCGCTGGATCCTGACCTTGAGTGTCTTGCCGTACACCACGGCGCCGTTCGTTGCCTCCACAGCCTTCCTCGCATGGTTCTTCTGTGCAAACACCACCTGCCTGCATGTATGTCACCCAATTATATATACAAGTTAATTAACAGCTCAAATGCATTGGAACAAGCAGTTTGCAGCGCAGTAGAACGTACGCCGAGTTGCTTCCGCTGTGCGTGACGCGCATGATGGGGCCGTACGTGCGGTACATGTTCATGAGCATGCGGTCATCCAGGCCTGTGCCAATGCCCGAGAGCTCGATGGTCGTTTCCTGACCTTCGTGCGTCGTGGCCATGGTGACTCTCAACTGCAATTGACTTTTTGGCTGGCTACGGCGAGAAGCTCCTGTAAATATGTCACTACACCGAGGGAGTCAAACTTTACCTCGTAAGTATGCCATATCGGAGTGCAGCCTACCGGCCGGTTCCCATGGAGGACGCTGCTGCTGCACGCTCGCTTACGACAACAGGCAAGCGACAGAGGGCTGTGGAAAGTGATGCAGATCTATTGGAAGAGATAAAGAGTGAGACTGCGCAAGTTCCAGCGACGACGAGTGAGAATTACGTGAATGGCAATGAAAAACCGGACGAGGAGGAGGAAAAGACTGCCGATGCCAGTGACTGTCAGTCTGCAGCAGTAGGAGGAGGCGGTGATGGAGCTGAAGAGGAGAGTGGGGAGGAGGAAGCTTTGGTGGTGCTGGAGCTCTGCGACTTCAAGAACCACCCGCTGCTCGACGACTACAGCTCGGCGACGCTTGAGGTGGGTGCACTGACGGCGAGTTCTTTTGAGCTGCCTGGCTTGGAGCGGCTGACGTGTGTTGTTTTGAGTAGGGTATTGACACGGCGACGCCCAAGTTAAAGATCGGAGAGTACGAGCTGCATGGTCAGCTTGAGGAGACGGTGGGCACGAGCTACTTCTACGACACGGACACGTCGAGTGTGCCGGACAAAACGTACCGTTTCGCAGGCCAGACCATCAAGAAGATCAAGTTCACGATCGCACCTCCGGAAGATCCGTAGTCTGCTGCTCGTGACGAATATACATTCTCCTCTGTATTTGTAGCTAATCGAGGCTGTGGGCCTGTATAGCAAGACGCTCGCTGGAAGCTGCTCTCTTTAGACAATCGCGACAGCTCATGGACAAGCCTCAAACTCGATTCATTCGCTCTTACTTTCTTTGTTATAAAGGCATCCCACTCGTCTACCTCGCTGGAGCAGTCAGGCAAGGCTGATGCTACAAAACTTACACCAGTCCCCACGCGGTTCCGCCCCGAGTAAGGATGGATCTCGCCACAGGATCTTCCTCTGTGTGAGTCTCTGTTTAACGGTAGAGCTGCTCGACCGAGAGGTTCTTGGCAATCTCGAACTCCCACTTGTCGCCGTTGGCCAGCAGCTTGGCCTTGTCGTACAGCAGCTCCTCGTGGCTCTCGGTGGCGAACTCGAAGTTTGGGCCCTCGACGATGGCGTCCACAGGGCACGCCTCCTGGCAGAAGCCGCAGTAGATGCACTTGGTCATGTCGATGTCATAGCGGGTCGTACGACGGGCGCCGTCCGCGCGTGGCTCCTGCATCACCCAAACACCACTATCAGCATACTTTCCCCTCGTAAGATCCATTTAACACTGCTCCACGTACCGCCTCGATGGTGATAGCCTGCGCGGGGCAAATAGCCTCGCACAGCTTGCAGGCGATACATCTAAAGTACACAAATCACAGTAAAACTCCTATTAGTACGCGACTCTTCCGGCGTCTATGGTCGGACCACCAGAATGCCCACCGTACTCACCGTTCCTCGCCGCTCGGGTAGCGACGCAGCGCGTGCTCGCCACGGAAGCGCGGGCTGAGCATGCCCTTCTCATACGGGTAGTTGATGGTCACCTTGCGCTCCACGTGCACCTCCCAGGCCAGCCAAGTGGCGCGGAACACGTCCGACAGGAAGAAAGTGTCAGACATCTTCTCGACCACCTCGCCCCACGTGGGCTTAGGATCCAACTGGCCGGGTGGCGGTATGTTTGCGAAGCCGCGCGTGCTGCCGGCCACCGCGCGACCCAGACTCTGCTTGGCGGCCACGGCCGATCGACGCAGCATGAGGACGTTCATCGCTTCGCGTTCCGGTAGTGTGGGGAGGAGCGACGAGCGGCCAAGAACGGCTAGACCCTGCTGCAACGTAAACAGTATTAAGTTGCATGTTGGATGATAAGCAACGTAAGTGGTGAGATTTGATTGGTGTAAAATGGGACAACTGAAATTACAGAAATAGGCTAGACGCTTTCATTGGAAGCGAAGGCCGCCATTAGCCTGTTTGGTGGTAAAGCAAGTGTAGGGAGCTGTGTGGTGATGGCGTCGTCCAATGCGTTCGTGCTGTGCAAGGTGCGGCACAGTGTGAGTCTGTCGCCGTGCCACGCCATGGAGCCGCGCGTGGGCATCGAGCAGGAGCTCACGGAGCAGCTCATGCGCTACTCGGAGGCGCTGAAGGGTGTGGTGTTGAGCTTCAGCGACGTGCAGCTGGCGCGACCTAACGGCACCATCGTGAACGAGATGCCCTATATCCACTGCAAGGTGCAGGCTGATGCACTCGTGTTCCGCCCCAAGGAGGGCATGAAGCTGCGCGGCATCGTCAACAAGATCGGTAGCAACCACGTGGGTATGCTCTTCGCTGGCGTCTTCAACGGCTCCGTGTCCGAGGCCGAGCTGCCCAAGGGATATGTGCACAACTACGCCCAGGACTGCTGGTACGCTACTGCAATTGCTGTTAGATTGGTGGGTTAGTGGTGCTGATTTAAGCCTTGCTGGTTGTTTAGGCTGGGCGAGGACGGCTCCTCCATCTCCGTGGAGAACGAGGTCGAAGTGAAAGTTCTGCGGTGAGTTGACTGGCGAAGTGGGATCAACATTATTGCAATGCACCGAGCTAAAGGGTTCTTTAATGTTGTGTAGAGTCCACGTTGCTGGTGGCATGATCGCCATTGAAGCGACGATGCGTTTCGGCGGCGCTAATGCCGTCAAGTCGACGGTGACAAAGCCGAAGAAGGCCACGCACCTTGACCTCTCAGCGAAGCAACCGGTGAAGGTGGCTGAACCCGTGAAGGAGAAGAAGTCTAAGAAGTCCAAGCACCTCAACCTTGCAGTAGCCGAGGAGCCGGTGAAGACCAAGAAAGCCAAGAAGTTGAAGCACCTCAACCTTGCGGGGGAGGTGCCCACGGCTGAACCGGTCAAGGAAAAGGCCAAGAAAAGCAAGAAGCGCAAGCACGACAAACCTGCTGAGGAGGAAGTAGTACAGGAAGAAACGACTCCCGTGGAAGCGGAGGTCAAACCTAAAAAGCACAAGGACAAAGACGCCAAGAAGAAAAAGCTCAAGAAAAGCAAGCACGACTAGACTTACAGAGAAGTGACGCTAGGCGAGACGATAGAAGGATGTCAGGCATCCTACTGCGTGTGTTTATATACTTTTTCCAAGTCTGCTATCTCATCGATCTGGCCACGCCATGAGTCGCTAAACAAGACACCTCCCTTAAATATGCTCGTCGAGCAAGCTGAACGCTGGCGAGATTTTATTCATACGACACCAGGTTTTCCAGCTCGACCGGGATGCCAGGCAGCGGTTGCTTTGGGTCGCGGATACTCCAGTTCGGAGACTGCTGCGCTTTGTGCCACTTAAAGTCATTCACCTTCGCCCACAAGCCAGAGTCCTTCTGCACACCCAAGCGCTCCAGCTGTGCCGTCAACCCGTCAAACTGAAGGCGGTAAGGCCCAAACAGCATCTGCTGGCAATCCTCGATAATGGGGTGGCTTGAAATGCGCAGGTGGAAGGTCGTAGCAGTGCTCAAATGAACGCGAAGCTGGCGACACGCTACAAAGAATTCACAGCCATTGCAGCTCTCCAGCCACAAACTACCGAATATCGCTCCAGTGTAGAAGACGCAGTTCTTCAAAGCATCGCCGCGGATGGCCGATGTCTCGACGCACACCAGCACAACGCAGTTGGTCAGACGCGAGAAGTTTAGGTCGCGGCGTTTGCTGTCATCGCTACCGGAGAAACTGCTGCTGTCGATGATGATCACCTCGTTCTGCTTGTTGGCATGCACCAGCTCATCAAATTCCATCAATTTCTGCGCCGTCTGCTGGTTGCTTACAACATCAGCTGAACGAAACGACGTATCCTGTTCCGGCTCATCCTGCATCTCTGCTGTCTTGGACTTCGCTTTTCTCGCAGCATGAGCTCGGAACGTAAACTTCTTCCTGGGGGCAAACGTCGCGCGTGTGGAATCAATCAGCTCCAGCAGTTTAGCTAAAATCAACTGCGTATGGCGCGTATCGTACGGCGACAAATACAGCGACGCCGCAGTAGCTGCAGCATCCCGCATGGTGTTCACCTCCAGCACCAGTGCGTCCAGCTTGACCTCCTTGGCTGGTTCGCAGGGCAGCGGCTGCTTCTTCTGCTCGCAGAACAGCCCCACTTGCTTGCGCACATGTTCTTCCTGCTTCGTGAACGTCTCCCAGAAGGCCGTAGCCAGCTCGTCCGTCGTCAATTCTCGCTGCAGCCTCCAACCCGTCGAGCTCCTGGCCCCCTGCTTCTCCCTGCGTCGCTCCTCCAAAGCGTGCGCCAAGCTTTCTTCGTGCGTTGCAAGGACAGGAAACTCGCCCTTGATGTTCACTCTCTCGGGGCGTACAATGGCGCCGTGCAGCGGCTTGCACTCGAAGTAGCGCGTGCCCTGGAACGACCCGTCGCCTTTGCCCAGCGATTTGTCCAGGCGTACGCCCAGCCAGCCGTCGCCCGGGAGGCCTTCAATCGCCCCAATGTACACGATCTCTCCGTAGCGCTTGATGCTGGCGCGCAAGCTGCCGCTGGGGCCCGAGGACAGCAGTTCGCAGCGCGTTCCGATGGTCAGCGGCTCCATTTTGGCGTCTCTTCCTGGTTCATAAAGCTCGGTTTTGGTCGGCGTGTGGTTGGTTGAAAGCAAAATATTTCGACGAATCACGGCGAGCCAAATGTGCGAAGGATACAGCCAATCACAGCGCGCTGTCGAGGTAGGTACAACGTGGTGTTTCCGTTCAGACTCTCCCTCTGTAGACCGTCGGTACGTCAGCACTTCGAGATCTCAAGCGCAGCAGGAAGAAGCTCTAGCCAAGAAGCCAAGATGTACCCAGGAGGAGGCCAGCCCCCGCACGGATACCCGCAGCAGCCGGGGTACCCGCCGCAGCAAGGTTACCCGCCTCAGCAGCAAGGTTACCCGCCGCAGCAGCAAGGATATCCGCCGCAGCAGGGCTACCCTCCCCAACAGCAAGGTTACCCTCCCCAACAAGGCTACCCACCTCAGCAGGGATACCCTCCTCAGCAGGGATATCCTCCCCAGCAGGGCTACCCACCTCAGGCTGGTTACCCCGCGCAGCCCGGATACCCAGCCCACGGACACCATGCTCCTCAGGCTGGTTACGCGTACGCGCAGCCGGGTTACGTGACGCAGCCCGGCGTGGTCATCGCCGGCGGTAAGATGAAGCACGGCAAGTACAAACATGGCAAGCACAAGGGACACAAGTTCAAAGGCCACAAGTTCAAAGGCAAGGGCTTCAAAAAGATGAACAAGAAGATGAAGAAAATGTTCAAGTAGTCCTCCATTGGGACGCCCTCCGAGCAGAACCTAGGAGCTGTTAAGGAATGTCGAGTGTCGTAGACAAGCTGCAGGTGTCGCCGAAGTAGCGGTGCTGGAGAATAAAAACTGGCTGCAGAACGGGGCCAGTAGTATTGTCTTGCGTAGTTGTGCGAGCTGCGGAAGCTCGCGTTTGGCTTTTGGTAAATTGAGAAAATGGCAAAGAGCGTATGCACACTGTGTGTCGCTGACGCGACCATAATTCGGTAGTGTTTGTTGAGGCAAGTTGAAGCCGCATGCGTGCGCCAGCTCGTCAAGGTTGGCAGTACACATCCTAATTTTCGTGTTGTGTTCGTTTGCGGTACAGCTCCTCCCTGAAAACAACGCTGCCCAAGAGTAGCTACATACGTAGTATTAGACGTTGGTCGGCAGGCAGTTTGCGTCAGCCGGACCACACGCGAAGCTCAAGTATTTCAAAGTGATCTTTCGTTTGTTTCGTCGTCATCGAGTGGTAACTCACTGGTTAGTCATTCTAGAGCAATTAGCGGTTCGTGGTTTCGGCGCTCAATCAGTAGCCGAAAGGCAACTTCTGTTACAGCAACGATTACAGTTCGCCAAATACCCACAGCAAACTGTTTCTGATGCAGTCTCCCTCAATTGTTGCCCTAAAACAAGCACATCCACTATGGCCGAGTTCCGTCGACACGTCGTGTACGATGATCGGGCGCTGCAGTACATGTACTCATGCAGTACCGTTCGCTTGAACACGCACCATTCTCCTTACCGTAACTTACACATGACTCCTGACCAGCGTCTAGAAGCCTAGAGACATTCTGACGTGAGAGCCCGTTTGCAGCTGAGAGTGCCTTGCCTTCCTGACGCAGGGTCATAATCCGGTCCCGGATTTTCACTAAAGATTTCGCCTGTACTCCTACAGATCCTGGATAGCGCTCACGCCTGGGGTGAGACAGCCCAAGATGTTTTGCTCACCATAACGATTGAAGTTGCCTTGACCGTCTCGCCAGGCTTATAACACGAACAAACGTAGGTAAACTCGTGCTCTCTGCATCAATTGTCGAGGATACGCAGCAGCTTGTCGTCGCGAAGCGGAACCCAGTCGAGAGCTCATTCCTCAATTTGCCAAGCCTCGAAGACTCGACAGCCAGGAACAGCAAGGATACACCACCATGTTCGGCCGCCCACACTCGCCCCCGCACAGCCCGCCGCGCCACCACAACGGCCCACCCCCGCATCACCACAGCCCGCCTCCGCCGGATCACCGCGGGCCGCCGCCGCACCGCCACCACAGTCCTCCTCCTCCTGATCACCACCACCATGGACCCTCGCCGCACCACCACAACCCGCCTCCGCCGGACCACCGTGGGCCTCCTCCTCCGCGTGGCTGGTAAGCGTCCCCACGGTGTTCCCAGCAGAATATCATTCTTAAACTCGGCGAGTGCGTTGAGCTTGAGGACGATCTCGAGCACCATAAAATATACTTGATCTGCCCATTTCTTCCATGAGTTCGCCTTCCAAATACAAATGCCGAGGCCACCGTTATTAGGATAGTATTGTGCGACGACGGCGACAGACCTGTCGGACAGCGCTATTGAAGCGTGCTCTGACGTCTAGATCAGGTCTTAGATCAGGAATTGAGCAGAGACCAGCCACGGTGAATTATCACGGGTCTGCAGCGCAAGAGCTGCACGTCGCATGATCATTCCGCTCCACGGCCCTCTTGTTGCTGCTGCGACGGTGTGCGCCTTCATGCTTGCGATGATCTCTTCGGTTCGCTCCCACTAGACAAAGATCACAACGCTTTTCGCCGCACCGAGCACAAGAGACTTCGAGAGTAGTAGCAACATGTACGGCGGGTACCCAGGATCCCCGCGCGGAAGACACTCGCCACCACCACCGATGGACTACCCGCCTCCCGGACCGCCGCCGTACGGATATGGCCCAGGCCCGGGCTGTCCACCGCCAGTGTACGCTCCTCCTCCACCACCAGAGCCGTTTTCGCCTCCTCACTACCATCACCACGGGCCTCCTCCGCCGCCAGTCTTCTACGAGGGTCCTCCTCCGCCGCTGGGACCGGGATTTGGTCCTCCTCCCTGTTCGCCTCCGCACCACCACCGCCACCACCAGCCTCCACCGGGATGGTAAATGCGAGGCGCCGCGACGTGGGTGCCACGGCCCTCGCTTTGCTCAATGGACGCCAAGGGCGGAAATATATGTTACTTCTTGAGTTAGTTCGAGGTTTGCTTTTCTTTTGTATCTACCGCTATGCATGCTGTGCTGTAATAGCAAACGCTGGTTGCGATTTCAGAGATCGTCGTACGAACTCAGGATCACCTTCAAAATACAGGGATGACGGAGCATGATGCCCAAAAACTTAAGCGAGCTCGTGTATAGCTCGTGTAAATAAGTTTTGCTTGTGATGTTGATCAACAGTGCGCGTGGTTCAAACTGTAAACCCTGTTGCCAAAAGGCTATTGGGCTTGCAGACGTCGATGACTCGCCTTGTTTGGGGGGAAAAACCAGCGGCTCATCCCGCGACGAAAAAGGTTATACGCTTGCATCGTGAGTGCATTTATTTTGTAGTTGCCAGCAGTGCTGCGGTGCTAATTACCAGTCGCGGTGATGGTGGTGGTGGTGGTGGAAGGGTGATAATGGCGGCGAACACTCGTAGTAGACGGGAGGCGGGACCTCATACATCACTGGAAGAGGGGGCGCCGCATACACTACCGGAAGCGGAGGAGAGACCCCGTACACAACCGGAGGTGGGGGAGGGGCTTCATATACAACCGGCGGAGGTGGTGCGTATACCACTGGGGGAGGCGGAGGTGGAGCAGGGATGAAGTACACTGGTGGCGGTGGTGGGTAGCCCCTTTCACGCGGAGATCCTGGCCACATCTTGCTCGTTCGTCAAGTGCTTGATGCAAGGCAAAATGCTTTATGAGCTGTTCAAGAAGCGAGGCGGCAATATCATTTTGTGCACACAATGTTGGGACACTCGGATTTCAAGCAGAATTCAGCGAAATGGTCAACCAGTGGTCTGCGTGGGTAAACCGTGAGTCTCGGATTCCCCGTCTTTCAACTTAGCTCAAGTATCCAGGCACTACAAAGATCATCGCGTCAATCCCAAGACCAATTCAAGAAGTAACATATATTTCCGCCCTTGGCGTCCATTTAGCAAAGCGAGGGCCGTGGCACCCACGTCGCGGCGCCTCGCATTTACCATCCCGGTGGAGGCTGGTGGTGGCGGTGGTGGTGCGGAGGCGAACAGGGAGGAGGACCAAATCCCGGTCCCAGCGGCGGAGGAGGACCCTCGTAGAAGACTGGCGGCGGAGGAGGCCCGTGGTGATGGTAGTGAGGAGGCGAAAACGGCTCTGGTGGTGGAGGAGGAGCGTACACTGGCGGTGGACAGCCCGGGCCTGGGCCATATCCGTACGGCGGCGGTCCGGGAGGCGGGTAGTCCATCGGTGGTGGTGGCGAGTGTCTTCCGCGCGGGGATCCTGGGTACCCGCCGTACATGTTGCTACTACTCTCGAAGTCTCTTGTGCTCGGTGCGGCGAAAAGCGTTGTGATCTTTGTCTAGTGGGAGCGAACCGAAGAGATCATCGCAAGCATGAAGGCGCACACCGTCGCAGCAGCAACAAGAGGGCCGTGGAGCGGAATGATCATGCGACGTGCAGCTCTTGCGCTGCAGACCCGTGATAATTCACCGTGGCTGGTCTCTGCTCAATTCCTGATCTAAGACCTGATCTAGACGTCAGAGCACGCTTCAATAGCGCTGTCCGACAGGTCTGTCGCCGTCGTCGCACAATACTATCCTAATAACGGTGGCCTCGGCATTTGTATTTGGAAGGCGAACTCATGGAAGAAATGGGCAGATCAAGTATATTTTATGGTGCTCGAGATCGTCCTCAAGCTCAACGCACTCGCCGAGTTTAAGAATGATATTCTGCTGGGAACACCGTGGGGACGCTTACCAGCCACGCGGAGGAGGAGGCCCACGGTGGTCCGGCGGAGGCGGGTTGTGGTGGTGCGGCGAGGGTCCATGGTGGTGGTGATCAGGAGGAGGAGGACTGTGGTGGCGGTGCGGCGGCGGCCCGCGGTGATCCGGCGGAGGCGGGCTGTGGTGATGCGGGGGTGGGCCGTTGTGGTGGCGCGGCGGGCTGTGCGGGGGCGAGTGTGGGCGGCCGAACATGGTGGTGTATCCTTGCTGTTCCTGGCTGTCGAGTCTTCGAGGCTTGGCAAATTGAGGAATGAGCTCTCGACTGGGTTCCGCTTCGCGACGACAAGCTGCTGCGTATCCTCGACAATTGATGCAGAGAGCACGAGTTTACCTACGTTTGTTCGTGTTATAAGCCTGGCGAGACGGTCAAGGCAACTTCAATCGTTATGGTGAGCAAAACATCTTGGGCTGTCTCACCCCAGGCGTGAGCGCTATCCAGGATCTGTAGGAGTACAGGCGAAATCTTTAGTGAAAATCCGGGACCGGATTATGACCCTGCGTCAGGAAGGCAAGGCACTCTCAGCTGCAAACGGGCTCTCACGTCAGAATGTCTCTAGGCTTCTAGACGCTGGTCAGGAGTCATGTGTAAGTTACGGTAAGGAGAATGGTGCGTGTTCAAGCGAACGGTACTGCATGAGTACATGTACTGCAGCGCCCGATCATCGTACACGACGTGTCGACGGAACTCGGCCATAGTGGATGTGCTTGTTTTAGGGCAACAATTGAGGGAGACTGCATCAGAAACAGTTTGCTGTGGGTATTTGGCGAACTGTAATCGTTGCTGTAACAGAAGTTGCCTTTCGGCTACTGATTGAGCGCCGAAACCACGAACCGCTAATTGCTCTAGAATGACTAACCAGTGAGTTACCACTCGATGACGACGAAACAAACGAAAGATCACTTTGAAATACTTGAGCTTCGCGTGTGGTCCGGCTGACGCAAACTGCCTGCCGACCAACGTCTAATACTACGTATGTAGCTACTCTTGGGCAGCGTTGTTTTCAGGGAGGAGCTGTACCGCAAACGAACACAACACGAAAATTAGGATGTGTACTGCCAACCTTGACGAGCTGGCGCACGCATGCGGCTTCAACTTGCCTCAACAAACACTACCGAATTATGGTCGCGTCAGCGACACACAGTGTGCATACGCTCTTTGCCATTTTCTCAATTTACCAAAAGCCAAACGCGAGCTTCCGCAGCTCGCACAACTACGCAAGACAATACTACTGGCCCCGTTCTGCAGCCAGTTTTTATTCTCCAGCACCGCTACTTCGGCGACACCTGCAGCTTGTCTACAACACTCGACATTCCTTAACAGCTCCTAGGTTCTGCTCGGAGAGCGTCCCAATGGAGGACTACTTGAACATTTCCCTGATTTTCTTGCTCATCTTCTTGAAGCCTTTGCCTTTGAACTTGTGGCCCTTGTGCTTGCCTTGGATTAATAGTTGCTGTGCTTCATCTTACCCACCACCACCAAGCAGCTGCTGGAATCAGAAATTAACCGTCTGAGTCTTCATTAATCGATTTTGATTTGCCACGTCCGTAAAGTCCGTCGTCCATCGTCGATGTCCACACCCGGAATTCTCCAAGAGAGAACACGACAGCAGCTACAAGCCCAGGCACCGAGCGATGTACAACCAGCATCCGCCCGCCGGACAAGCGCCTCCGCAACAGGGTTACCCTCCCCAGCAGCAGTACCCCCCACAGCAGCAGCCCGCGCCGGGCCAAGCACCATCGCCGGCTTATCCCGCGCAGCAGCCTCCTCCAGCCTACCCTGCCCAGGCGGCTTACCCGCCACCCGCTCAACCGGCCTACCCGCCTCCACCGGCTTACGCCCACCCTCCGCCGCCACAGCACGCGTATCCGCCACCTCAGCCGGGTTATGCGTATCCGGCGGCACCTTTGCCACACGCGTACCCTCCCCCTCCAGTGTACGCTGCTCCGCCGCCGGTTGCGTACCCCGCGCAACCAGTGTACGTTGTGCAGCCTGGTGTGCACCATGCGCACCACCACCACCATGGCTATGGACATGGGCATTACAAGCGTAAGGGGTTGGGAGGGCTGCTCGGGTTCGGCGGCCACCGCCACCATGGCTATGGACATGGCTACGGGCATGGCTACGGCCATGGCTACGGCCATGGCTACGGACACGGACACTACAAGCACAAGGGCTACAAGCGCAAGGGATTCTTCAAGTAAATACAGAGGTTGCTTAGTTGGTATTGAAAATGCAATGTACTCTTCATGAGCGTCGAGTTGTAGCATCAACGCTTGTGCACCACCACTTTAGTCGAATTGCCACAGCACTACCACCACAAAATAATAACCTTGTCATCGACGCAGCGCGCACACACTGTCGGAGGGCTCCACCTCTATGCAAGCGCGCTGCGCTGGTGATTGCCTTGTATCTTAGACCGACTCAAGGTCCAGACGGCCGTTAGACACTTCGCCTGTCAACCGATGAAGCCATTTCCCATTGGTCGAATTGAAACTCCTTCCTGTCTGCGACGTGTGCACACTTGGTTTCCGTTAGTTCTGCTGTGCAACGCCCATCCTATCGGAGCTCCTGGCTCATTCATTCCAGTTCGAATTTGTTGCTGCGCAGGACGGACATCGCCGCATCAAGCGCAGGAGTCGTCTGCCAAGCTTCCGGCGTCGCTGCACGCTGAACCACCTGCGTCTACTGCTTTATTGCGCTGCAAACTCCGAGAGTTGCGTTGTCAGCGGCTTTCCCGGTCGAAAATCTGCGTTTTTTTAGAGAAAGATGTCGAATGCGTTGCACATGTACCCATCGGTGGCGTTGCTGCTGTGGCTCTGGGGTGCAGGCGTCGCGCTGCAAGTCATTGGCCTGCTGGGGTGGTGGACGTATCGCTACGAGAGAGCGACTAGATCGGAGCGCGGATTGCAATACAGTCTAGTGGAGCAGAATGATACAAGTGACTGCGCGTCCACCGCAAGAGACCGCAGGACGTCGGACGACGTGCCGGAGCTCAGCTCGAGACGCCACTCCACCGTCACAGTGGAAAGTGTGAAGGGAGACGAAGAAACAAGAGTGAAGTCGAAACCGGCGCGTGCAGGAGCAGAGGACGACGAGGACGACGAGGACGACGAAAGCGACGTCCACATCTTCGAATGGAAGCATCTTGCTCGGCGCTCCGCAATTGCTACCTTACTGATAGCACTGGTTAGTGTTATTACCACTACAATTGTGCTCAAGCTGCGTACGGGGTCGTACGTGGAGCAGCCGTACGAATGGTACTCACTGGAGGGCACCGGGAAGCGACTGTTTCAGGGCACGTACTCGCTGCCAGCCAACATTTTGGACTCTTGCAAGGTTCGAGATGGCATGGCAGAGTATACCGAATTCCGTACATTGGATCTGATCGTGGAGAAATATGGTAAGTGGAAGAAACAGCGAGGAAATACAGCTGGCCGGCGGACGGTGGTGCACGTGGTTCCCTTCGACTACAACCACGTACTCGAGTTGAATCAGGATCAAATGGTCCCTATAGTTGATCCACTGCCAACGTCCTGGACAGCTTCCAGTTCGTCTGGAGACGGCGACAGAGATGCAGCTACATTTGTCACGTCTGGGTTTGTCAAGGCACGTCCTGTAGATGAGATCACGCTGTTCCCGTATTTATGGCACAGTCTCCTTGGACCCTACTTTGACTCGCGCGTGCAGTCTCCTACTGATGAGCCTTGGACTCGTACTGTGGATGCTCTGGATCTCGAGTTTCGCATGATTCACAGTGTGCAAGAGCTACGCAGTTTACCATCGCAGAGCAACCTCTTGGTCGCCGCGCAGTCGCTGGATTGTGTCAACCGCTTTTTTGAAGACGATGCACTTCCAGTTGAGCCTCGTGTGGGATTTCTGTCACTGGCAAAGGAAAACTGCAACAATCCTGGCCCGGAGCGATTTGTAGACAACGTCGCGATCAAGTTTGGCCTGATCCCGTATGGCGACTGCGCTCTTGTGGATGGCAAGCGGTTTGCGTCATTGCCACTCGGACCCAGTTTCGAGCACGGCTTCCCTCTAAATGCACACCACCTCAACCCACCGCCACCTCTTGCATCCGGTATCGGGCGCAAATTCCTGCTAAACCTCATGGTCAGCTGGACCATTGAGAAACCTACGCGAGTGCAAGCTATGATGGCATCGATGCAAGTATGTGGAGATCTGGAGCGCGCGACACGGGCCAATTCCCGACGTTGCGTTGTCGAGCACAACGATATGCTGTTCAAAGTTCTGCAGGCAGTGGACAAGCGACTGGGTACTGCTTGGCGCTGGTATCTGTCGGCAGCACCTGCTGCCTATGTTTCGACGCTGCAACAGTCAGTGTTCACGATCTGTCCGCTAGGCAAGAACCCGGAGCAGTACCGAATTTGGGAGGCATTGTCTTCCGGATCGATCCCAATCGTGGAAGAGCTGCCTCCACAATGTCAACCTCCAGGAGTGTTTTACCACCCAGCCTACCCTGATTCGTGGCGCTGCACTCCTGAAGACGTGCATGGCGTGCTTCGCCGCTTGAACGCTCCTGTGCTCTTCGTGAGTGACTGGAAGCGTGATCTCCCACGGCTGATGGATCAATACTTCGAAAAGACGAACGCGAACGGTGACAACAGCAACGAGTGGGGGGAATGGACACCAACGGAGGAGCTGCTAGTATTGCAAGCGCGCGCTCGCTCATGGTACGTGGGGCTCGGTCACCATTTACAATCAGACCTCATCGATAAGGTCATGACTCATTTTGCAGAAACTCATTAGCTAAGCTTCAACCGGTTGAACAATCGCAACTGGATTATTTAATGCTGTACCTAGGCTGCGAACTGGTTGGTGAGTTTGCACCTCCGATCTCCATGCCGTTTTTTTTAAGGAGCTTCAGCATAGCAATTCTGAGGAGCTTGGTTCTTAGGTTGCACGCTTCGAGTAGAGATCTCTGCTTCCAAGCTTGACTGATTGACACTTCAACTTTGTTGTAGCCATATCTTAGGAAAAACTAAGTACAGTACTTCAGCAGCCACGTGGATTTTACTGTGTAATCCTCATAAATACTCGTTTATGAGAGAAACTATATTCTGAAGGTTTTGACAAACCTTTATAGTATCAGACTGGAAATGTTCAAGTATGCAAAATGGCAGTATGTACGCAAAGTTAAAGGGATTCCATCCCGATTGTTTTGAAACCGCCACAAAAACTGAGGAGCTCCATAGACAAAAAGGCAACAATCATGTCGATGCAGTCGGTGACCAATGCCGCCTACATGACGTACTTCCTGGCGGCCAAGTCGGTGCCCATGGTGGCCGTGGGCTCGTCCATCGTGTTCGCCATCTCTCCCTGGTGCGTGCGCCTTGTTTTCCTGTGCGCAGCGGACGTCTACAGCCTCTGACTCACTTTTTTGACCGTGAGCAGGCCTACCGTTGCTACCATCCGCCGCGCTCGCAACACGCTGCAGTTCTCGTTCGCCCCGTTTTTCTTCTACTTCGTGCAGAGCGTCATTTACACTTTGTACGGCTACACGACGGGCAACCCCGTGGTGGGCGGCACGTCACTGCTCGGAGCGGTGCTGGGCTCGTACTACGTCCTGGTCTTCTACAAGTACGCGCGTGACAGGACGCAGGCCACCAGGATGTTGACGTCGGCCATGTTTGTGATCCTGCTGCTGGCTTACCAGGTGGTTACTCGTTCAACGGAGGAGACGCAGATGCTCACGGGTATCCCAGCCAACATCCTGTCAGTCTTCACGGCCGCCTCACCGCTGCTGCAGATCAAGAGTATCTTGCGTCGCAAGGATGCGTCCTGCCTGCCGCTGGGCATGTCGGCCATGAACGTCGTGGCGGGCACTATTTGGATGATTTACGGCATTATGCTCGGGGACCCGCTGGTCATCTGCCCCAACTTGTTCTCGCTGACTATGGGGGTTATCCAAGTGTCGCTCATCCTGCTCTACCCTGGAGGCAAGGCCGACAGCGCTGAGGAGCCGAAAGCCAAGTCGTCGCCTCCGCCAAAGCCAGCGAAAATGCTGAGCCCTCGCAGCAAGAAGAAAATCGAGCACCTGAAGGACTGAAATGGGTGTCGAAAAAGAGACTTCTGGCTGGGTGTGATACCGTGGTGGATGTGGGCGCCGCTCTTCTAATGAAGGATCAGCTAGTATTTTGCCATTGATGGAGACCGTAAGTGAACATGCAAACGACTTCCCACTGCTAGCTGCGATGCTGAACTTAGACTATTTATTTGGGGAGTCTCAGAGTGTGCAGCACCAAATTTCGCGTCCTTGCTCAATACAGGTTATTCATCGAAGTAGCGACCCCAAGCAATCATGATGGAGCCCAAGGACTTCATCATCTCGAACGTGGTGCGTAACATCTTCGAATAAAAGGACAGGTCGGCCGTGCGAACTGACTTTAGTGCCTACAGCGCCATGGCGAGATCCAGGTGGAAGTGTTCGTCGCCGGCGATGGCCTCAACTACCCGAAGAAGGGCCAGACTGTTGTTATCCACTACATCGGATACGTACGTCCATGAACAATGACTTCGCCTCGTTGGTCGACGATTGTTGTTTACGTTTTGTGCTGCTTGTTGTGTGTAGCTTCAGGATGGCAAGAAATTCGACTCTTCACGCGACCGTGACAAACCCTTCAAGTTCAAAATCGGTGCGGAGCAGGTGATCCCAGGTCTGGATGAAGGCGTAGAGCGTCTGTGCATGAAGGAACGCGCCAAGCTGTTCGTGCCTGCCGACAAAGCCTACGGACGGAAAGGATTCCCGGGACTCGTGCCACCCAACACAAATCTGATCTTCGACATTGAACTGCTTACATTCCGCTAATACTGCTACACGCTTGATCAATACTTACTAGTGGGCAAAAAGCTCTTTCTTTTTGCGTTCGAACTCCTTCTTTCGCGTCAGCTGCGCCTCGCGAGCATCGAGTTTCGTCTGAATATTGTGTAGCTGCGTCATGTGCCGCTCAGCCACTGATTGAGCCTTCAACTCGTCTTCCCGCTGCAACGCCGTGAGCTCGTGATAAAATTGAGTCGTCACTGGCAGCGGCTTGGAAAACTCATCCTTGATCACTTGTTGCATCCGCTCACGCTGCGCCTTGTTTCCGCTCTTTGCAGCACGAATGAATTCGTCTCGCTCTTGGAGCTGCTTGCTGTGACGGAGGGTGCCTTGAATCTGCCGCTCGTTGCAGACCTTCCTCCAGTTTAAATGCGCGATTCGCTCTTCCAGTGAGGCGAACGCCGTCGGCGATTGCTGCATTCGTGAAACTTCAGGGGAGGGACACAATCTTTAATGAGCGCTTCCAAACGGTTGCTGGTGTGCACTTGATCCCCCTTCGTCCTCACTAGCACAGCACGGGATCAGTGGTCTAATCCGTCAACGTGTCCTGGAGAATATTTTTGGATACTTAGCTCGTCTTCAAATCACTTATCCGGATTTCGACTTCAAGCTTCGTCTGGTACACTTCAACAGCGAATCTTAGCCAGTAGCTACGAGGCTGCACAGGCCGATGCCTGACATGTTGGCTCTGCTCGACGGCGCAGGGATAGAAAATCATTTACCGTCGACTGTGCCAATGGCCTCCGAAAATCCTGGAATAGGCCTTTCCAGCACATACCACATCATATCATGGCTCCCACTGCGACTTGCCAGTACTGGTCCACTCGCCATGGTGCTTGCGTTGTCGTTCTTGGCTTGTTCGTCTGCGGGTTCCAGCACACCCTCCTGCTGTGACTGCTTTCGGTTATCAACGTCGTCATAGATAACCACGTAGTGCGACCGAGATTCGCGCTTGTCCTTTGGAAGTCGAAGCTTGAACTGCTGCTTTGGGAGGAATCCTGGGATACGAGTAGACTGCCGTTGTGCCAGCACCGCAACATGGAATTTTGTTGCCGGCAGTGCGCTAACGGTAACACACCAACAAGCAAGCCATAAGATTGTGTTCTTGAATCCACTTCAAACGACAAGCAGCCTCACCTGGAAAATAATTCCATGCTGTGGGCAAATAGCGTACGGAGCAGCTTCTGCGCACACAAGCGCGTCAACTTCTCTTTCGTCATAGGCGGAGACGGTGGTGTCAGCATCTGAGAGTCTTCTAGTGAAGCCTCTTCCTCATCTGTCTGCGGTGAAGCTGCGACAGAAGTCGACAACGGCTCGGCATTATCCACCTCAATGTCGTCGAAATCGACAATCACAACTTCTCTTGGACTCATCAGCGAAGACCCGAAAACCAACGCCACTACTTTCAACAGCAGCAACAACAGACACGACCAATTCAGCCGATAGCCTCATTGACACCAAAAACTCATTAAGTCACCCACCTCTATGCACTTTCTGCGCAAATACTGCGTCGAACTGAGCCCCAAATAGCAGTTCAGCAGCCTCCACACACTTGACGGCCTTCTTGATACCGCCGCTCATTGGCAGCCTGCAGGACAACGTCGTTAGCACCTACTCATCTCCTCTAGCATCGATTGTGAGACCTCGCACCTTCTCTTCCTGGGCTGTTGCTCTCGCCCGAGTCGCTGCTGAAGCTGGAAAGTCGCCACAAACTGCTGCAGCTCGTCGTACAGACTGCAATGTGTCAATTCGCCACCTTTTCCTCATAGTTGCCAGCACAAAGCTGATAATTACACGCACCACGGAATCTGTCCACGCATGAAGAGCAGGTACTTGACCAGCTGCACCATCATGGACGCGCGCAGCTCGCCGTCCAGCGTCGTCCGGTACGTCACACGCAGCGGTCCCGCCAGCATATTGCTTGCTTGGTCGAGTAAGTCTTGATACATTTACTTACTAGGTGTGGTCCACATTAAAATAGAAACGGATTACGTTGCTCTTCATGACCCTTTGTGCAACGTACGACGCGCAACTCAAGAGCCGTTTAGTCGGACGATCAGTCTTGAATTTTGGGCTGAAGATGGAGGTGGCGGCGCATGTGGACGACTACAACGGGTCGTTCCGGGACACGGTGTGGCTGCAGTCCTTCCCTCTGAACGCACAGACAGTTCTGCACTACTTCGCGTTGTCTCCGTTCTACGACCGCTCGTGCAACAACGAGCGGCTCAAGATGCAGCGCCTGGGACTCGACCAGCTCAAGAACCTGCGCGGCGTCGAGTACGAGCTTCTGCCCAACGCCGCTAAGCAGTTGCCGCAGCAGCTCTACATCATCCGCAAGCAGCGCCGCAGCGGACGCACGCAGGTGGAGCCGCTGGCCATCTACTACGTGCTGGACGGCACCGTGTACCAGGCGCCAAACATCCACGCCATGCTCACGTCGCGCCTCGTACGAGCTGCAATTGCTGCTAGAAGAGAGAGAGAGTTGCTCAAATCATTATACTAATATGGTGGGTCTTGCAGAAAAAATGCAGCTACAGAGTGAACAAGGCCTTCCACGGACTGGCGGCCGGCGTGCGCTTCAGCCCCACGGAGGGCTACGCATGGGACTTTAGCTCCAAGGACAAGAAGGAGCCTGTCGTCCCTTCTGAGCGTACGTTAGCTGGTCGGATTTTGGACGGTGAACTAGGTGGACTAATACCTTAATGATTTTGGTGTGGACAGAGCTTCAGCTGAAGCTCAAGCAGAAGTACGAGAAGATGGAGAAGCAGCGCGAGAACTCGGCACGCGTCGACTCCATCCTGATTCAGCTCATGAAGAAGCACGCGCCGGAGATTGCCGAGAAGTTGGAGAACAATGCCGCGGCTGCAGCTGGAGCATCAAGTGCGCAAGACCCAGCGGCGGCTGGCGCCATCAAGCGCGAGAACGACGCTACCGCCAGTACAGAGGCAGCCAAGCGGCAGAAAGTTGCGTAAGCACACTAACGTAACCCGCCACCGTTTTCCTTACCTCAACTTGTTGTTAGCAAAGTAAATGCATGCAGGTACGATTATCAGTTCGCGCTCATCGCTCAGAAGGCAGCTTCTTCTCGTGCGCAGTGCAGCTGTTGATCACCGGAAAGTCGACTATCTCAGCAAGTTACTGATCTTTCTTGTTCTCTGGCTTGCTGTACTTGTCGCGCGCCTCGTCCATCAGTTCGCTGCCGTGTTGCTTGCCGTACTCGATCTTCTTCTCGAGATTGTCGGCAGCACCTTCCAGTTGCGACTGCTGCTTCTTGCTGGACGGCACTTCGCGCGCCAGCATCATGCGTGGCTGCTTCATCTTGTTCACGCTGGCACTCCACTTCTTCGGGTAACGGCGGCGCAGCACCATAAGAAGAAAGACTGCCAGCAGCGGGATGCTGAAGAACGCCACGTGACGGGCGCAAATGCGGTCCGTGGGTAGTGGCAGGCAGTACTCGCGCTCACCGACGTTCTTGGCAGCCTCCGAGCTCTGGTGCCACGTCTCCGCTGCCTTTCCGCCCGCAACTTGCATCGATTCCGCAACACGAGCCTTTACGCTCTCGACGCGCTCGCCGAGATCGCTGATCTCGGCACTCAACTTCTCACTCGCCGTCTTGAGTGAGTCCATGACGGTATCACTGATAGCGTCCGTCGGCACAGGAGCGGGGCTCGACAGCCCAGCGGACTCGCGCGCCGAAACCGCAGCCTCGCGCATCACCTCGTTCATGTGATCCATCTTGCCTCGCGCGTAGTCGCCAAGGTTGCGGGCGTCTTCTTGGAGCTGCTCCAGCGTGCGACGCCCGCGATCTCCCAGGTCGTTGTGGCGACGCATCTTCTCCGCTTCGGACAGCATCTCGTCTACCGCCTCGGAAGCCTCCTCTTTGGCTCCGTGTTCCTTGAGCTTGTGGCTCTTTGGCATGTCCGTGGGCATTCGCACCATGATGTACTTCGGTTCCCAGCTCTCTTGACTTGGTCAGTGTCTTGCTCGTTGCAAAGTGCCAGATCCACGAGAAGCCCAAGACTGCGACTTGGGACGAGGTCGTGCGAAAAGAAAACAAACACCCACCTGCCTAACCATGAACTCCGGTCCCAGGAGAGACACGGAAAGCGAAGGGAGAAGAAAGCGCGGCAGGTCGAACGGGGTCCTTCCACTTCAACTTGCAGTTGTGTACGCCACACCACCCAAAACCCACCAAAGCTGCACCACGCAAGCCACTCAAAGATGGCTCAGCATCCTGCCTTCTCGTCGGCCGCGCAGGTAGACGCCGTGGCCGCGTGCGTGCTGCCCAACGCGCTCTTCTCGGATGAAGACGGCAACGAGGAGGAGCCGGAGCTGCCGCTGCTGGCCGTGGCGCAGTCGCAGCTCGAGGGAAACGTGTGGGGCGGCGGCGTGGCGCTGCTGGACGCCGCCACCAACGAGCGACTGTGCGCGCTGCAGCTGCCGACGGGCGTGGGAGCGCTGGCCTGGGGAGGCTCGGATGGGGACGTGCTGGCACTGGGCTGCGACGACGGCGACGTGCGGCTTGCCAAGCTCTCGACGGACGTAGCCTTCGCCTTCGTGCCCATTGGCAGCAACGAGGAGGACGCGATCTGGGGACACGACGATGTCGTTACGGGCGTCAGCGTCTCGGCCGTGGACAATACGCAGCTGGCCACGTGCAGTTGGGACTTTACGTGCGTTGTGGAAGCGCTGCTAGATGACGTGTTTGCTGTCTGTAACTCACGGATGTTGCATTGCAGGGTGAAGCTGTGGGATATAGCTGAAATGGACAAGACGGTGGCTACGTTTGATGGTGGAGTTGGCTGGAGAGTTGATGCAGTGAAGCGTGAGGTTGCTGATGCTTCTTATTTCTGGTTGTAGGCCACACGGACTTGATTTGGGCAGTGGCCATGAACCCGATCCACGCACACTTGCTGTGCTCGGCGTCGCAAGACACGACTGTACAGGTGTGGGACGCTCGTCGCCCTCAAAGCGCGGCGTTGGCCGTGTCGACGCGTTTGCCGGCGCTGTCGGTGGACTGGCACCCGAAACAGCCTACGGTGTTCGCGGTTGGACTAGAGGATGGAATGGTGTGTACCTTTGACGTGCGCTCGCCACACACGCCGCTGGCTCGACGCGAGACGCACACTGCGGCTGTGTACGTTGTGAAGTACTCGCCGTACCATGACGACTTGTTAGCGACGGGAGGCGACGACGGCAAGGCTTACGTGACTACCGACAGCTTCTCGTCTTCCCGGGCTGCGGACAGTGAACTGCTCGTTGGCGGGGAGAAGACGGCGCCCCACCGAGACTACGTGCGTGCACTTGACTGGTTCCAGTTGGCCTCGACGTCGCCCAATTCCACCACAAAGCAGTTCGACACTATGCTGGCCTCCGGCTCGTGGGACAAGAGTGTGCACATGTGGAACATTGACGAATATGCCGCTCCTGCAAAGGACAAATCGCCTGCAACTGCCGGAGTAACAATGCCAGCGGCACCACCGGGTGTACTTGTCGCGTAACAAGTTTCTTTAACGTGCTCGGGTGTCGGGTAATTCGCGAGTTCATTCGTGTACGGGTACTTTTACTTACTTAGAGCTCATATTCTACAGGCCCGACGACGTGCTCTTGCTGGTGGCGACGCATCCAAGGATCCTGAAGCGCTTGCTCGGGTGTGAGGCGCTGCGTTGGATCCCACACGAAGCACCTTGCCAAAAACTCCAAAAATTCAGGATCGTCCGACTTCACTGCGCTAATGAGACTACGGGACCCAGGGGTGCGTCGACGGCCGCGAGAGTTCACAAACGACTTCGGAGTGTATTCCACCGCGTGGGGATCAGCAGGATCTACGACTTCGTCAAAGAAATTCAGGCGGCGTTTGCTCTTACGCACGAGCTCGGCAGGAGGCACGTCCAGCACTTCCATGATGCAGGCAAACTGTTCGCGTTCATTTTCGCCGGCAAAAATGGGCTGGCCTGTGTGCAGCTCGACCAGGATACAGGCAAGACTCCACATGTCGATTGCACCCGAGTACGTGTGTCCGAGCAGCACTTCCGGACTGCGATAAAAGCGGCTCTGGATGTACGTGAACATCGGGGCTCCTTCAAGGCAGCTGCTGCCAAAGTCAATGAGGGTCACGCCTTCCACCACGCCAGTGGTTCGCGCGTCTCCCGCTAGTGCAGACGATCCGAGCAGAACGTTTTCCGGCTTCAGATCGCAGTGCACAACCTGTTGCTGCTTGAGAAACGTCAGCGCTTGTGCGAGTTGTTTGCCCACGGTTCGCACGCTGTCCATGGGCAGACCATGGAAGTAGCGCGCCTTGAGGAAGTCGTACAGGTTCGTCCCCAACACCTCGAAGGCAATACACACGTGGTTGCGGAACAGAAAGTATTCCTCCATGCGCACAACGTGCGGATTCTCACCACAAGCTGCGGCTGCGCGCTGGAGCTGGGCGAGAAGCTGCACCTCCACAAGAGCCTGGTCGCGGTACTTGCGTCGGTTGCGAATGATCTTGATAGCGACTTGTTTGCGTGTGCGGTGATCCAGACAACAGACAACCTGACCAAAGGATCCGTGGCCAAGCGCGCTCAGCACCTCGTATCGGAAGGCCAAGTGGTCGCCCATCAAGACCAAATAGTCTCCGTGCTCGTCGTCGTAGCCATCGTTGAACAGCTCCGTGGGAAGGTCATCATCGGCCACTTCAACATGCAGCGGCGCCTCGTCGCCGTGCACGGGCAGGTCGTTTTGGATCTTGCCATTGCGGCGACTGCGCTTGACGGCCAGCGTCGACACGAAGCGGATCTCGTCATACTGCGGGATCTCCGTGCGCTCGAGCGGCGTGAGCTCCGCAGCTTTCTCCGTCTCTAACACAAACTGTTTCCCTGTTGGTGGACACGGCGCCGGCCGCCTCCTGATCTCTGTAGTCGCCGGCTCGTGTCTCTTCCTGCGCTCCTGGCGGTCGTCTTTGCTCTTCTCCTTAGGCTGTAGGTGCTGGAGCCTCCTGCGGCCGCTCTTGTCGCCTGCGGGGCGGTGCGGCTGCCAGAACTTGCGCTCCTCGGCTGCCGGCGGGGTCGCGACCACGGCCGAGGGCGCCGAGGTGGCCAGCAGTGAGCTGGTCGTGCGGCGGATCAGGTCCAGCGGCCGCCGGTTGAAGAAGATGTGCGCGATGGAGGTGGGTTTCTTGATGGGCGGCGCGGCCGCGCGTAGACTGCTGCTGTCTGTGGGCTGCTCCTGGAGCTGCTCGGCCTTGTGCGGCGCGGCTGACGTGGAGCTGGCGCTGGGCGGCGCCGGCGTGAGCGCGGGCAGCAGTCGCTGCGCTCTCCGCGGGCGTGACGCGCGTGCCGGCGGCGGCTCCATGCTGGAGCTGCTATACTGGGACATCACTGGGCCTGTCGTCGCTATAATGGGAAATGCTTGGGCTTCTTTCGTGCGCCATGTTCAAGGTGGCAAGTCGCACGGAGTCCACGACAGGTAGATTTGCCGGAGCGGTTGTCACAGAGCCCACGAATTTCCGGCATCCAGTTCTCCCGGCTGGCGACGAGCATGCCGGCGCACTCGGAGTTTGTATGCTTTGCCCGAGAACCCCACAGCTGCCTTCACCTTCAACGAAAAACATGGCGGCGAAAAGCCGTTTGCCTCGGGAGAAACAGTGTTTCGCGGCCGTTTCGAGAGCTCTTCGCTGCATACGAATGCTGGTCGGCCTCCGATGCTTGACAGCCGCCGCAACTGCACTCGTTCTTATTCGGGTGCTTGGTTGCTGGCTGCATGGCGGGACGGTCAAGTGATCAAGGCCGCCAAGACCAGCGCGATCGATGGCAGCGATCGAGACGCCAACGTCAGCGACGTCCGCCACGCTAGACGCGGCCGTTTCATCAGCCGCGGTTCTGATTCGCGAGAGGTGGGATCTCAGCAACTTCGACATTGAAGCGTCCAGCGAGACGCTTTCACGGGGCAAGCAGCACTCCCAGCCTGGCTTGGCTTGCAAAGGGTAGCAAAAGGCAGCAAGCGGGCAATGACAAGAGGGCAACGCTGGCGCTCACTCATCGCGCGTGCGGAACCTGTCTTCGTCGGTCCTCGTTCTTTGGACACCCTTCTGATTCCGCTGCTCTATACAAGTTGATGTTGCCGTGCGCCTAGCGAAATTTGGCTGGCCAGGCGGCTAAAAAAAACGGCGGGGGGTCGGCGACAATTTGGGCAGCGCTTGCCGTTCGCTTCGCACGCTGGCATCGCCATCGCCACCAAGTCGAAGGTAACGAGGCAAGCGATGCCATTGCTGCCACGGCGGTGACGAGCACGCAGCCGCTCGATGAGGAGTACCTACATGTAGCGCTCCGTTCGGACAACGTTGCACTTGAAGCGGCTACGGTCCCCGGACGTGGTGTGGCCCACACCTCGGGCGCAAAAACAAACTCGACCCGTGTTTTTGCTCTTCGAGCGCGGGAGTTGCGATCGCGGACAGAGATGCCTTTGGGGCCGAGTTGCGGCCGCCTCCATCTTGATGATCGCCGATCAGATCGAGGCGGAGAGCGGCGAGTTGCCTATGGCCGTCGCCGCCATGGGCCGCACGCCACCGCCTGCGCAGTGTCCTCGCTGCGGCCAGTCTGACCGATTGACTCATCGCCGCCGTTGGATCGGCGGGTACAATTAGGTTTGCCGCTGCTGCGTCTTCCAAGCCTCTTGGAACGCGGGCCGGGAAAAAGACGCGCGATGGAGGCAACGCGGGCGGCTCTGTCCGCGTTGCCGTGGTCCCTCCACTGTCGCCGGCAACCGAGCCGGGCGCGCTCGGAGCGCGTCGGAGGCGGCCACCACCACCACCACCACCACGCCATGATGGCCATGGTCCGCTTTGCAAGTGCGGAAGCGCCCGCGAACGTGCGCGGTGAGCTCCCTGATATTCCAACTCAGGCCGCGGTCGCTGTCGCCGAAACCTACCTTGCATTGCCGAGGCCCGGCAGCGAGCAGCAGTAGGTTGCGAAGAGCTCGCTGCTAGTTTGTCCGCGGCCTGGAGGCGGCGGCGGTCTGGGGCCAGCTTCCTTCCTCTCAGGCCAACCGCGATGGCGGCGATCCCGAACCCACGCCCGTTTTGGCAATCGCACGCCAAGATATCGGCAGACGAGCGCGGCAGCCGGGCTGGCACTGATTGATGCCGCCTTCGGGTCTCTGCACGGCGACAACATTGTTGTCGCCGTTGGCGCCAAGCAGGCTTCTGCATGGCTCCGCTTGTCGGCTGGGTCCCACCGCAAGCGCAAGGTCACAGCGGGCTTGAACTTTGGCCGTCTTCGGTGACCTCACGTGTCGGGAGCTTCAAAGGCGGCAGCTACCTATCGGTTGCCAAGATGGCTCGAGAGAAGGCAGAGAGCAGCGCAGTTGGCGAGGAGATCGAACAACAACAGCCTCTGTTTTGCCAGGCGGATGTGACGGTGCAGGGCAGCAGCAAGAGCAACCCCGCAGCGAGTGTCTGCACAACGGACAAAAGCAATATTTGCGCTCGGTTTCGGCTCCGAGCCTGCAAGGCGAAGCTTTGCGGTCGTTTCTTGCCTGAAAAGCCTAGACCTAGCGCCTTTTTTTCGTCGCCTACCATGACATTTCGGCTTGGGGCGCGGCTGCAGGGAAGGCTCCATGCTGGCGGCGGCGACGGCGGGATCATGCACCATGCAGCCGTTCGCCCAGGCAGAGACGCCGTGTGTGCGTGTGTGTGACTATCGAGCTAAATATGTGCCCGTTACTCACCGCCGTAGCAAGGCAAATAAATACTTCGGGCTGGATATCCATGCCTTGCCAGTTCCAAAGGATAGCAAGCGCTGTCGGAGCCGAGTTTTTCGATGCTGAATCAGTACCTCCAGTTGCGAGGCGGCTAATCACGGGGCAGCGCCTGCCCATCTTTCTTGTTGTGATATTCGGGTCGGCCACGCATCCCGCCTCGAATTTGGAAGGGAACGGAAGTTGGCGTGGCACACTCCACGACGGCGCTCGCACCAGCCCAGCGCCGGGCCAGTCCCCATTCGCCATCTTGCTGGCCACGGCACAGACAGTCAAGCAAGCGCAGAACGTGGTAGCCTGGTCCGCGAGGCCTGCCGCTGCCTAGTCCACACAGGAAAGGAGCATCGAGCCGAGCAGCTGACTGCCGAGAACGCAGAGGGCGTGACAGGAAGCGAGCAGTACACAACACACAACACACAGGGATGGAGATCGCCAAGAACGTGCGCGACTTCCTCGTGGGCATGAAGGAGACGCTGTCCCCCGAGGAGGACCAGCTGCTGTCGAGCCTGCAGACGCTGCACGAACAGTACCTCAACATCATGGAGGAGTTCTCGGTGGAGCTGAACGCCAAGGCGCTGAGCATGAGCCCCGAGGCGCGCGTGGACGGCCACCAGCTGCGCCTCAAGATCTACCAGGACTGGCGCGCGAGGCTCATGGAGCGCGTGTTCGACAACTCGAAGGAGATCGCGTCGGCCGAAGACGCCGAGACGCACGAGCCTGGCTGCGACTGCTGTTTCTGCGAGCTCACGCGGCGGTTGAGCAGCTACGAGGCCGTGACGGCCGATTACATCCTCGCAAAGACGCGCGTCAAGAACCCGGAGAACGACGACGGTGCCTTCCAGTTGCCGGACTTCCTGACCACTTAGGCGTTGCACGCGCCAAAGCTAGTTAGGGATTTCTCGGCAGCCAGTGCGCCGGGAACGCCCGCGGATCTCGTGTGGAACGAAGAGAAGGACTGCATCGCGAGATGGGACCGTCCCCGGGGCCTCGGGGAGAAGCTGCCGAGCAGTACAATACGTGGAACTACTACAACAACAAGAGGCGCTCGCGCGGCGCCGCGATCGTGGAAGTCGCGGCCGCCCCCGGCGCGAGTGAGTGGGTGTGTGTGGAACAATAGAGTGCTCCGACTGCGTCTTGGCCGTCACCGGAAGCGCGTGCATTACAGTCGGTAGTGGTATTATGATCCCCCCGCCTCGGTGCGCAGGTTTATAAGCAAGTTTATAAGTACAAAGGGCTCGTTTGAATCGTTCGCGTGTGGCTGGGTTACGAGCAGGAGGGAGGGATCGTCGCCTTGGCCAGCCCTTGCTCCAATGCCGCACCCGGCTGCCAGGAAACGAGCCGAGCAGAAGAGTACGCGCGCGTGCGCATAACCCGCCGAGAATGCAGAGAGCTTCACATGGTTCGTTCGTTGTCGCTGTTGGCGCCTTCGCCTCGGTAGCGGTCGTTGCCCTCGTGGCAAAAGTATCCTTTCTGCGGTGCTGCCGCGTGTGTGCGTACGTACGTGGCCGGCCACGATAGCCAGCGCTCGCACTCGCCACATGGCGAGTGCCACGTTGACGCGGTTTCACCTCCAGTAGCCCGCTGGTCATTTCGATGCGGCCTTCTTGCCACGCGTGCAGGAAGACACAGCGCCATCATTTCTTGGGGCGAGCGAGCAGACTCCATTGCACGCCGCCGCTGCCATCCGCGGGAACTGCGGGCCACGCTCACAGCGCAGAGCCGGGGCTGGAGATCCGGCCCGGCTCTCGCGCGTGACGCAATGAACAGCCCGACCTCAATCTGCGCAAAGACTGGCACCGGTTAATTGTTCGAATCGAAGCCCAATTTTTGCAATGGCGGGGTTTGAAACGTAGATTTTCTCGGCGCGCAGTCGGACGTAGCGTATTCGGTATGGCAGGTATATCAGAGTAACCGAAGAGACCGACATACAAATGGCCAGCCATGCACGAGCGCGCGCGGACCTGGACCACCGCGTTTCTGATACATTTGATTTGGAGGGTCCGGGCACTGCGAAAAGACTGCGAAAAGTCTGAGTTCGCTTGATTTTAGCTTGACGACCACCTGAATTTCATGCCGAGCAAACCGTTTCGCCAGCGGCGGCTTCATCGCGTTGCCTCTTTTGCCGTACATCGCGCACAGACTTGGGCCCGATCGCTGCGCCTCCTCACTGTGGCTGCCGGCTTCAACGTGGAGGTGTCCAAGCAATCAGTTGCCGCCCCCTCTCTGCTTGTGAGGCTTCTTGGTGCACGGCAGGGCCTCACGGTGCCCGCTCCTGAGGCCCGCCGCGCACCAAGACGCCTCACGGAGCGTGGCCGCTCTCTGCCAGGCCAAGCTGCAGTGCAAGCTGGCCGCCGATGTCGGCAAGAGCTACTGACAGTGCAGCAGTGCAGCAGTGCAGCAGCAGGTAACCGAGCCCGTCCCCCAATTCTCGCCAATACCCACTTGCAACTTGCAGTGCCTCTTTCCTCGGCGCATTGCTCGCTGAAGCAATTGACAGGTGAGTCATGCGGCCGATCTCGAGCAGTCTGCTTGACCGGATGGGCGCGGGCCTTTCCATTTGGCCTGCGTCCGTCGCCTCCGTATCGTTATCATGGGCGCTCCGGAAACTGGACCTGTCGATTCTGCAAGTGCCTTGATGATTCGAGCGGCGGCGGCTTTCCATAGAGCCCGGCGAGGCCTGCTACGCGACGTCACATGACTCTAGGCCGCCTCGGCGCCACCGATTCCTTGAGCCAGCAACGCACGTCAGCTGGACGGCACATTGCGGAGACAACCGCATTGGTCTGGTGGGTCACAGCAGCGTTGGTGCCGATGCAAGTGCGGGCAGATAAAGGGCAGCAGCTCCGCTCGTCACTCATTTTCGTAGTCGCGACTTTTCAAGGCAAAAATCTGATTAGCAAAGCGGGACTTTCTGGTTGGCGTCATGGTTGCCATGCGTGCTCCGGACGGAGAGGGCTCGTTTGCATTTGCGGCGCATCGCAGCCGTGCCATCATGACATGTGCGCTCAGCGCTCGTTTACAACCGAACGGCGGCAGGCCACGCCGGCCAACGAGAAAGTCTCGCGTTGCCGGCACTTCTGCGGCGAGGATTCACGCCGCAACGTCTGCAAAAGGGTCAATGTAGCGACCGCGTCAGCACTGCAGCGTGTTAGCTTAGTCACCGCCGTGCTTGCAGGCGACGGCACTGCCGTCGGCAGCACCATCTGCGGAAGTGGTGACTGGGAGCAACCAGACGAGGAACACCGTGCGAGCCTTCGCGCACGACACAGCCTGTCACACCAGACAGGGCACAGCAAACTTGTCGTGCACGACGTGCGTGCATGCTGCTGCGGCCGTTCCAGCTTCGTCTCGTGAGTGAAGGAAAAAGGCAACTTTCAGCCAATCTCACAATTTCACGTTAGATTTTGCGGTCTCACATTCTGCAAGACGGTTTATTATACTATATGATAGTTTGTTTATGTTGTCCACATCACTCAAAGCACCGCTATTTTGGCCAATCGCACGAAACCTCAAACTCCATTGCGGCAACATGGTGCGCGGATCTGCTCGTGGCTGTGTGTGTGTGCGTGTGTGGCGCCGCGCTAACCTGCCGCTTCCTGCTTCATCTCTTTCCAGGCAGCAGATCGCTTCAACATTAATCGCCAGTGGGAGCACCTGCAAGCCAAATACGTGGGCACAGGCCACGCCGACACCACCAAATTGTGCGTCCCCAACTGCTGGCAGGAATTGTATTTCCACTAACCTCTCCGCCCGTTTCCTTGCTGTTGCTGCTCCAGCGAGTGGGCCGTGAACCAACACCGCGACACACTGGCGTCGCACTTGGGACACTCAGACATGCTTGCGTACTTCGCCGTGGCCGAGAACGAGTCCATGGGCCGCGTGCGCTACAATATGCTGGAGAAGATGCTGCAGCCCTGTGGCCCTCCGCCGCAGAAAGAGGAAGAATAGCCTTGGGCCCACCAGTTGCTCTGTAGGCACTGAAATATTGTTGCACGAAATAAAACAAGTGGACGTTGGTTTGTGCAATTTGCCCGTGATGTTTGGTGGATACTGGTTTAGTTATCTTGGAGGTCGATGGTTGTTTGATTTCCAGCTCGACACGGACGAGCGAATGGTGCACTGGTCGTCCTGAATGATACGCGCCTCCAGCGAGACCACTCCGTGTAGCTCCGTGAGCAGGCTCGCCTTCTTCCGCAGAAGCTCCGTCTCCGACATCTACAGGTCAAAGCCATGTTAGTTTTCGTGTTATTGCAGCTAACCTAGAGTACGAATGCGCACCATGCGTAGGTTGGAAGCGTTGAGTGTTGGAAGCGGGGAGTTGCGGGATAAGCGTGCACGATCATGTTTGCGATACTCGTTCTTGTAGAACTCGAGCTCTTGCGAGGTCTCGGCGCTGCCTCGAGCACTGGAGGTTGTTGGGCGACCATCTATATGGAACCGTCAAAATGGAGCACAATATGTGTACTAGGCGTCACATACCTGTTTCCTCTTGCCTTGCTGTCAGAGTACGAGGCACAGCAAGCCGATCCAGCGCCTCCTTGGAGTACCTTATCTTGCGTGGCTTTTCGTTCTGCTCTGATGGTCGTTCAGTGCGCTGAGCTATCCCACCAGGAGCAAGCTTCACCACGCCGCCCGATGCCTTCCACTCGGCAATTTTGGCGTTCAACAGCAACGCGTGATCCTCTTGAATGTGGCGTAGTCGCTCGCGATCAGCGCTTCGTTCGCGGACGAACTGCTTTTCCAGACGCTTGGCCTCCTGCTTGCTCGTGGTCTTGTGCAGCCGCAATTTCCGCTGCTCCTCCGCCTGCAACGCGTCCTGCACAGCCTGGATGTAGTATGCGTTCTGCTTCGCATGCAACAGCTGCAACGCTGTCGCATCCTCCACGCCCATGGTGGTGATCGCGAGCTATATTGAACATGGATGGCTACGTCCGAGTGTAGCCATCTCGTGCGCTAAAATTAAGCCATGTCATTCTACTGTGAATATTGTGCTTTGCAAATGTGAATCTTGAAAATGAGAATAGAGCAAGAGCCGCTTCATCCCATGCACGTCCAGCGCTACATGTAAGCGTTCGTTGGCAATGGCTCCTCAAGGAATCGCACACGGCGCGAACTACATTCGGCTTCAGCTGACTGGCAGACATGCAACGTTCAGCTGTAATGCTGAGCATTATGCTCGTCTCTTTGGAAAGTCGACGAGGCACTCATCGGCGCCCAGGCTGTGGTCTCCGGCTTTCCAGCTCCCGAGATAACAATACGGAGGATTCGCTTTCGCTCGGATCGGCAACGAGGAAATCAAGTGAATCGGATGAAAGTGAGTGAAGGCCCTGCCGCTTGCACTGCTGCTTGGCAGAAGGCAGAGAGGGGCCAGGCAATTGGTGGAGGAGGAGATCGCGCACCAAGACGCCTCCATGAGGCTTCTCGGTGAACGTCACGGGCCTCAAACAAGCGTAGTTCTCTCCTCGCGCCGGCGGACGTCGGCGGACGTCTCACTGCAAGAAACTGTTACCACCGCAAAAGTTTGCCAATTCTTCGTTGAAGTGTTGCCACAAAACTCTCGAAACAGTCTCGGTGCATGAACATGAACGCAGCAGCCGCCGCCGAGGATGTGGCGTTGAAGCCCGTCCTGCAACCTGCATGCCCAAAAAAACAAAGGGAACCCACTGCGCTGACGCAGCTTGCCTCACTCCACATGCTTGCAGTCTGTCGTGCAGAATAGAACACCAGCAAACTTTTGCATCGTCGAACCCAGATGGCTACAGCATGATGTAGCCATCCTTGTTGGTACCACTGGTACCAACGCCCATCAGCTTGCAATCTCCATCAGCCATGCGCTTCAGGCCGTGCATCGACATCCATGCTGGCGAGGTAAAGCAGATCGTGGGCTCCACGCTCACGGACGGCGAAGGCGCTGGCCCCGTCACCAACTTCGTGGCGTCGCAGAGCGCCGGCGATTTTGCACGGTGCGTCACCGCTCACTTCAGTGTTTTTCTGCAGCAATTTCCACTCATTTCCAATGGATTCTACGCTGCAACAGCATGTACCAGAAGGACGGACTCGTGGGGGGCCACGTCATCATGTTGGGCGCGTCGGAAGCCAACACAAACGCGGCGTTGGAGGCGCTGCAGGCCTATCCGGGCGGACTCCAAGTGGGCGGTCAGCGAATCCCAGTAGACGTTGCAATGGGGCTCTTGCAGTGGGTTAATGGTCGACTGTGTGCTGCTGTGTCTTGTGGTGCAGGTGGCATCAACGCCGACAATTGCCAGTTCTTCGTGGAGAAGGGCGCGAGCCACGTGATCGTCACGTCCTACGTGTTCCGCGACGGCCAGATCGACTTTGGACGCCTGGAGACACTCAAGAAACTCATTGGCAAGGAACACTTAGTACTGGATCTGAGCTGCCGCAAGAAAGCTGAGGACAACAAGTTCTACGTCATGACGGACCGCTGGCAGAAGTTCACCACCACGTCCATCGAGTGAGTTGGTGACGACACGGAGGACGTGTGTTGAAGCTTATAGTGTGTGTGTGTGTGTGTGTGTGTGTGTGTGTGTGTGTGTGTACTAGTGAGGCGCTGTTCCACCGCCTCGCCGAGTACTGCGACGAGTTCTTGGTGCACGCTGTGGATGTTGAAGGGAAGCGGTGCGGCATCCAGGTACAGACGGAGGTTGTGCTGAGTGGAAAAACCTGCATTTTAAGCTTGGTGCCTTTGACTCGTTGCAGCAAGAACTTGTGGAATTGCTGGCTCAGTGGAGCCCCCTCCCCGTTACGTATGCTGGCGGTGCAAGCTCTCTGGTACGTTTGTTTGCCTCCCTGCTTGCCAGCAAAGTAGCTTAGCTCTAGGTGCTGTAACGTTCTTGCTATCAGGACGACTTGGACTTCGTGGATCGCATCGGAAACGGCAAGGTGGACCTCTCGATTGGCAGCGCGCTAGACATCTTTGGCGGCGATATCCGCTACGACGACGTCGTGGTGTGGGACAGCAAGCGCGCGGAGAAGTAGGCAGGCCACGCCACCTGCTGAAGTCACGCTCACATTTCGTAGATGAATGCATCCTTTTCAAAGCATGGGGTGTCTTCTCTTTAGCAACACACGTTCGTCATCTGCTCGGATGGAGAGAGAGCACCTAGGCAGCCGCCGACTAACTATCGAAACCATGTGCTATTCACCCACTGCATCTTCAAATACGTCCCTCACGCTTTCTTGAGAGTGTTCTGCTTTAAATTCTGACGGCACCTCCGTCGGGTGCGCCGCAGCTGCTTCCTGGTGATCTTCTTCCAACTCTTGCAGCTCTGCTGGGTGTACTGCAGCCGCTTCCTGGTGATGATATTCGCTCCCTCCTTCCTCACTTTCTTGCCAGTGTGCACCCACCACCTCTGTCTGCGTTGCTGGATGAACTGCAGCTGCTTGCTGCTGGTAAAATTCTTCTCCATACTCATACTCACCGCCCCCCACCGCCGGATACGAGCCAAACGAACTATCAGCTGCTGCAGTTTCAGAGACGTCGTATAGATCCGTATGGACTGGAGCGCTCTCGCCTATCGTTGCTTCGGCCACAGCTTGTGCTGCAATCTGCAGTGCCTCCTTCAGCGTCGCAATTTCGTCCTTGTAGCCGCGTAGGAGCTGCTCCAGACCTTCTCGTGACTCGTACTCACGCTTGAGCGATTCATGCGCTGCATCCTTTTGCATCCGGACGTGCAGGAGTTTCTGCACCACAGAGCGCGTTCAATACACACGAGTCCAGACTTTCCAGACCAATACAAGGTCTACAATATGAAGCCTTACCAGTTCTTCCTGCTCAAGCAGCAGACACGTGGCATCGTGTGCGGCGCGTTCCTGATCAACGAGTCTTCTAACCAGACGCAGCACCCGCCACACGCGTAGAACTCCTAGTAATCGCACAGCTGCATCCAACAAGTTGACAAAAGAGGTGACTACCACTAAGAACTGTTACCAGTAGCAGTGTGCTGCTAACAAGCTCACCTTTAGCCTGCGTGTACAGCTCCAACGTCAGGGATATACTCACAACCGTTAAATCCAGCACATATCCTGCGTGGGCAAAGAATTTCCGCCGAAACGCTGCTAGCAGGACGGCCAGCTCGATCAAGAAGAGGACCAGAGTGAATCCAGTGAACGACTCCACCAACTGAGTCGCAACCCGCACCAACAGCGGCACTGCTACCTCTGAGCTTCCCTCTTTGCCGTTGCTATTGAGTTGTTGCAATGCATTTGCCAGCTGCAGCTGGTCTTGAAAATGAATTTCCAATGCTGTACACCCGACGTCAAGCACGATAAGCAAGATCATAACCATTTGAGCTTCAGTCGTTTCCAGAATCGCCCCCAACGAGGTCTCGAGCGACTTCAAGTGACCGTCCGCATTTGCCTCTCCTGTTCGACGCTCCCGTTCTGCATCCGGATGCATTGCATCGTCCTTATCGCGACTGCTAGCCTTGAGCCGTCGCTGCCTCTGCTTCCACGACGTGTTGCTGCTGTTGCTATTGCTGCTATTGCTACTGCGCGTACTGACGGTGGACTCGGCGTCGCTGCCCACACCGCGTTCTCCAGTTTTCCGGCGAGCAGACTTGCGCTTCTCCATCACCAGCGTGTCTAAAACAACCAACAAACGCGAAAGGTTGTCTGAAAGATCGGCAGGCGACGGTTTATATTGACTCGCTTCACACACCGGAATTGTGTCCTCCTGACTTGCACTTCCTACCTCATTCACGGCAGCTTGAACAACGTGTTCTGCTCCAGATGCAGTACAGACTTGGACAGCGTGTCGAGCTGGTCCAGGTCCACCACCGTGGAGGGACCGCGTCGCACGTTTCCAAGCGGCTTGGGCAGGATTAATTGGTCCGCCGCCGACACCTCCCACTTCAGCGACGAGCAATCTGCAGCGGCAAGTAACAAGCCACAGAAATGCATAAAGCGTCAGCACCTGCAGCTCGCAACAAAGGATTAACCACGGAATAAAAGTAGTTTACATTGCAGAGCGTCTTCATGTCGAGCGAATCCCAGGGCCAGTGCCGCGTCGCTCACAGAAATGGTTGCATACGCCAGACTCAGCAGCTCTGCTGTACCCTCACGAGTAGAAGCTGCTCAGCAACAGCAACAACAAACAGCAGCCAAATTAGTAAAATATTATCCACTGTCAAATACAACTGCAGTGGCGCTTGTCGTACTCTTCAGTGCTTCATTCAGGCCTTGCAATGACGGAGACCAGTCGTAGTCCATGGCCGCATACGCCGCAGCCAGGTTCCTGTCAGCACAACAACAACAAAAAGGCAACAATAACGTCAATTGAGTTCAAAATTCTAAATTGGACACAGTTCCTTACCGCTGCCACAAGGCCTTCCCAATCTCCCACACGGCCCGGAGCTCCTCGGAGCTCTGCTTCGTCTCGGGCGCGATGCGCTTCCACAGGAACCGCGCGTCATTCCTACACATTTCAGAAAGTGTAGCCATGCGTCAGAGCTATAATTACCTTCCTCTACTCAGATACGATACGCACAGATTCTTCGCGAGCAGCACAATAAGCAGGTAGCTCGCGTAGAATTCCGAGGTGAGCGCCGCGGCACCGGGAAAGGGCGTGGCGGCCGCCGCCACGAGCTCCAACTCCTCCGATATGCCCTTGAGCTGCTGCACGAGATTCTCTGAAGTATCACGATCACTAGCAGCTGCGTGTGCCGTCAGTAGCTCCTGGCGCTGCGCGTGCAGCGTTTCCACCAAGTTGTCCATTATGATCGGATCTGGAACACAAGAAGAAAAGTGACCAACATGCGGATTGCACGGGACTAATTCTGAGTCGGAATCAGAAATAGTCTATCAAAGGATACACATTTTGGTCATTCATCAATTTCCAGATCGAAAGAAGACCGTGATGGCGTCCGGCGAGCAGTTCTTGACCAAGAAGTACGAGAAGTGGAACAATTTCCAGGTGCGCAAGCTCGTCCCCGTCGCGTACTCCATCGTCTGGCGGTTGTAGTCATGTCGATTTTGGCCTTCATCCACTCAGTAGATGGAGACTTACGCCATTTTCCAGCCCCCCCCCCTCAAACATGTTCTCCATTTCTGACGCAATTACTCGCTTCCTACTATTGTAATTTACTCGCCAGGACGACTCTGACTCTGACAGCGAAGATATCCCTCGTGTGCCCACTCAATTCGACGTGGAAGGCGATGGTTCGTGCTGTACCAAACCGCTGATTGGAACTTCATCCTTATTCTGACGACTGTTGCTACTGCTATTGGCAGCGGACATTGTGGTGAGCACGGAGATGCTGCTGACGCCCCAACAGGTAGAGCGCTACAGGAAGCTGGAGAAGAAGCAGCTGGAGGTGTGGCAGGTGGTCGTCCGTCAGCTCCGAGTGTGGTCAGCGTCCAGCTCTGGAGCGGCCGACGGCGAGGACGCGGTGCCCTGCCGCCCGTACTGCGTGCTAGTGAACAACTTGTACCCGCTGGGCCAAGTGGTGTCCAAGAAGATCTGCGACCCGCCTGAGGTCTACCCGTCCCCTCAAACGGTTCTGGAGCTGACGCTGAACGCCATGCTGGACCCGCCGACGGGCACGCCCCAGCACCGACCCGACAAGATCGTCTTCCCGGACAAGCACTTTGTGGGACAGCTGAGAAAGAGCTACTCAGCTCTGGGTATTGAGTGCTCGTACCTCTCGGAGTCGGACGGAATTGACGCCTACATCCAGTACGTACTTTGCTACTGGAGGAGAGAGAACGAATTTACTGACGATGCACATCTAACTGTGTAGGGAACTCTCGCAGCACTTGATCCGCAAGGATCTCGCGTCGGTAGCTGAAGTGAGCGAACGTCCCGGACTGAACTCAGGCACTGGTGTGACACCCGAGGCGCTCTCGGCGTTCTACTCCGCCTGCAATCAGTACGCAAAGCTGGAGCCGTGGAACCACCTTGCCGAGCGTCAGGCTATCCAGATTGACGCCGTGGGTGAGGAGGAACTGCGGCTGGATGCTCGCCATCACGTTGGTCGTGGCACTGTATTCTCGTCTGTCATTAGTACGCACACAGGTAGTGGTCCAAACGGTGAAGGTGGCGACCACATTCGTGGCATGGCGTTGTTCTACACGCGTTCAGACTTGGAGCGTCGCGTGCTGCCTCCAGGAGAGCAGCTCGCGCTCATGGACAACCCGGAGCTACGCCGATGTGCCAAGTGCGACAAGCGCGCTGCTCCCGGAAAGGAGCTCAGACGCTGTACCCGCTGCAAGTGCACCTTCTACTGCGATGCACAGTGCCAGCGTGGTCACTGGAAGGATCACAAGGTTAGCTGCACTGCGCCTGGAAGTGCTACCAGCGGCGCTGGCGAGCACAAGATCGTTTGGGGTGCCAAGGAGATGTCGATCCTCTACGGCCCGGAGACGTCCGTGCCGTTTGATGACTTGGACGCCATTGCAAAGCACTCGCTGCCTGTCGCCAAAGTCAAGGGCGAAGCTCTGTACCCGTCGGCTGTGGTGTTCCGCCAGGGCGATCCAAGTGTTCCTGATGTGGCTGAGCTGGCTTGGTTGACACGAGCGTTGCATGCCCAGATCGAGCTCGTTGGCAAGCAGCCGCTGTTCATGCAGGACACAATGGGCGAACTGCTGGGACTGGATGATCCAAGTGGCGAGCAGCGCAAATTGGAGCTGAACTGCAAAACGCTTGGCTTGGATGACCGCCTCGTGGTCCGCAACAGTACTGTGCTCACCATGCAAGACGTGGAGCGGTTGCGCAAGGTGATCAGGAAGCAGCAGGCAGGTGCTGAGAAGACTGCCGTTGGCAACGAGAGCGAGGCTAAAGAAGGCAAGGAAGAGTCGAAGAAGGACAAGGTCGAGAGCGACGACGACGATGACGGCGCTGACCTGGAGGAAGGTGAGAAGGGCTGCGTTGTCATGTAACAGGCTCGAAAGTCACGTACATGTACTCGGAACCAAATGGCGAGAAAAAAAACAACAGCGCAACGTTAAATATATTCTTCGGGTCTAGTGATTGCCTTGCATTCGTTCTGTCAAGACGATCACCATTGTGGCTGGCTGTAAACAGCACGCTCGAAGAATGGGGCGAACACTACAGCCATAAAGAGTAGCGTGTCCAATCGGTCAAGGACACCGCCACCAACGCGAAGGTACGAGCCCGTCCTGGAAATGTTGGCAATCTTCTTGAGACTCACGAGGAAGAGCTTGCCGAAGTGTGCGCAGACGACGGCACCGGCGCTTACCAACGCAACGAACACTACGCTCATATCAAACTCCACGAAAGTGGCAGCGACAAAAGTCGCACCGACAGCAAAGCCGGCTGCTCCGAGCAGCTTTTCAACATTCTGTTGCGACGAAACACGCTTTGACAGCGGGTGCATCCACGGGAAGTGCATGGTTTTCAGTAGTTTCTCAGTCAGGAAAGATCCTAGCTCGGCACTCCACACAATGGCAAAAAAACCGGCCAACGCGCCACTGACGCGTACTCGAGCTGATTGCTCGAAAAGCTCCAGCACAGCAGCGGCGCAGCTGAGGTAGACCAAACCAGCGACGTCCAGCACCATCATGAGCGCCGATTCCACAGAGTCTTTGCTCGTCACTGCGCGCGTTACCAGCAGCAAACACACGCCCAGCAGCAACAGCGAGTACGACTCGACCACCACCGCCAGATACTTGTCCATAGCCTGTCGGGTGTCCAAGACATCGATTTCATTGCCACTTGACCCACTTCCGTGGCCACTCGCCGCACTTCCATCATTGCTGGGAACACCGAAGTCGCTGCGTAGCACCACGTTCAACGACGACAGGAAGAAGTACGCGTAACGGATCAACACACACACCGCCGTCGGTACATTGGGCGACAACGCAGCCGAGAAGGTGCCCGTGAAGGAGCTCACGCCAACGTAAATCATGGGCATCTGCGTCGCCCCTGGCACGAAGCACACACCTACCGCCGCTCCTGCAGCGAGCGACGAGATCACGAATGCCGCGAACACTTTGCTGCCACAGCACATTCTCTCCGCCACGGCCGTGACAGCGCACGTCTCTTCGTCCACCGCATAGGCGATGATCTGTCTGTACATCTCCCTCGACGTCTGCTTCTCGTGCAGCTTGAAGGGCATGAAGAGCTTGAGTCGCACTCGATAGGCCAGCCACGCGAACTCGTAGCCTGCAATGGCCACGAACACTGCGTAGACATAAGGCAACGCTCCACCGTGACGCAGGCCGAGCTCAATATCCACAGGCAGGTAGGCGGCCAGCACGGTGCCCGCTGCAGCTGCCACCAGCAACACCGAGTCGAAGGCCAAGCGGGTCACTTGGCACCAATTCAGTCGCTTGGAAACGCCGTCGTCCTCGTACCACGAAGGTTGCGGGAGGTCCTCCGATAACCGCTGGCCGCGCAGCATTGCTACGGATGACGGGCGCAGGATCACGGGACTGTCGTCGGCCATCTCGGGGTCGAGTTGCACGTCGGGCGGGAAGCTGGGGATCGAGAACATGCCGCCGCCGTCGCCCAGCACTGGGTGAGAGCCCAGTGGACGCAGTCCCAACATACAGGTACTCATGCTCGCTGCGGAGAAGCTGGGGGAGTGCACGCCATTGATGATCAGCGCAAGGAGCTGCGGAGCTCTTCGCTGGAAAGGCGGACCGGCGGTCGAGTATACTGAACGCAAGTGATCGTAAGTCAGCGCGATTTCTAGCAGACCGGCTGTATAATAGAAAGTTAGAGGTTTGTCTGTCACTCTAAAATAGCAGATAGGACAGGGTATAATATGCGGCAGTATCTGAATGCTACATAGTATTTCAATAAAATACTACCGATAGTTGGCAGCTCGAGTTTCATTTAAAACGATGACAACCGGCGGTGTGAACCTCGGTGGATGAAGTGAGTCGGCGTGATCGAATCCAACTGCACCAGCTTCGATAGGCAATGGAGTATTTACACTGTACTACCCTCTCGTTCGTGAACACTATTAAAAGCAGAATTACAACTCGGTGGTCTAGTAGGCCCTTGCGAGTTACCAGTGGTGACACTTTTCACGCCATACCGGGTGGTTGTCGTTGCCGAGACCTTTACGATCCTATTATAGTGATGGATATGATTGTCCCTGGATACGGGGTTTTCAAGGCAGCACTCGGTGATGGTGTTCAACGTACTCCTAATTGTGTGAGCATAAGTTGCGGGCAAAAGCTGCGATAGAAAATGCTGCAGTGTTGATGGATCTGCTAGTGCCGATGCACAATTAATAAAGGTCTTCGTTCTCTATTTCTTTTGACTCGTGATGATAACGCTGTGCTAGTTCAAGTGGACCTGACTGCGCTGTCCACCGCGTGCCCAGAACTAGAAGAACGTCGACAAATTCACGGTGGTGGTATTTGCCCGTGACAAAGCTCTGCGGCGTTGGATCATGTGTATTGAAGGTAGCAATCCTGTGGCAGCCTTAGCAGCGTGCTTGAACAATTCTTATCTTTTTTGTTTTCGCCGCAGCCCCAGCTCAACCATCAGTGCAAATGACAAGCGATGAACTCGAAATATGCCATTTTGCGCTGTGCCTTCGTCGCCAACGAAGTAGAAATGCACAGAGGACGCTGTCAACAAAATTTTCCATTTACTGTGAAAACGCTGACCCAACAAGTCGTGTCTTCGATCTTGACTTTGTCAACAGCGTTAGTGAATAGTACAGTCAAGATGAGATGCCACTTCGAAAAACTCCAGGCTTTTTCAGAAGCTTCAATTCATAAGCAAATTCCTTCATCTTTTTTGGTGCCTTAGAGGATGAACAAGCAAGGACCGCAAGTACAGCAAGTACAGCAGCATAAATTTGTTTTTATTGAAAGGCACGAACTTTCCTCGTTGCCAATGCGGCGCTCAAGCGAGAAAAAGCTACCGCACACTGCACTGGGAGGAGAGGAGCATCAGCTAGAGTACACACAGCGTAGACTCCCGGCTTGCACGACCTCTTCAGTCCGAGTGCAGGCCGAGAGGCAGGGAAGGAGCCTGCGTGGCGACACGCACGGCACCAATGGCGAACACCTCGCGGCGGGTCGCCTGGTGCACGATCTCAATGCGCTCACCCGGGCCGGCGAACAGTACAGTGTGCTGGCCGACCTCGTCACCGAGGCGCAGGGAGTGGGTCGGGGCCTGGCCAGTCTCGCCCAGGCACGGAGCACCCGTGGTAGCAAGCGACTTGACCAGGGTCTTGGCCGTGCCGCTGGGGGCATCCAGCTTCTTGGTGTGGTGGATCTCCGTCACTTCGACGTTCCAGCCCTCAGCGGGCAGCTTGAAGGCAGCGGCCTTGATGAGCTCCGACACAAGCGGCACTCCCACCGAGAAGTTCGAGCGGAGCGCGACCGGGGCCAGCTTCGAGTACGCCTCGAGGTCCACCATGGGCAGAGCGCCCGTGGTGCCAACGACCAGAGCAGGCAGCTTGCTGATCTTGCCGGCGTCCTTCTGCTCACGCAGGTACGAGATCACCTTCTTGGTGCCAGCAGGCAGGGTCACGTCAATCACTACGTCCACGTTGTTGAGGTCCGGGGCCTGGACGCCGGTCTCGAAACGGGTCACGATCGGGCCGGCGAAGCAGGCGCTGTGGTCCGTGAGCTTGTTCAGCTCGCCAACGATGAGGGAGCCAAGGCGACCGTCGTGGCCGTGCACGGCAACACGGACACCCTTGCCCGCAGAGGTGGCAGTCTTGGCCGTCTCGGCAGCAGTCTTCTGCTGAGCGGCGAACACCTCCTGGTACTCGCGGATGGCGTCCGAGAGACGACGAGCGCCGAGCTGCATGTCGGGGAAGTCGTACCACGAGAAGCTGAGGCGCAGGAAGTTCTTCATGTTGCTGCTGAACGAGGCTCCCGGCAGGAACATAACCTTGTGCTTCTGGGCGATCGGCAGCAGGTCGTTGGCGTTCATGCCCTCCGGCAGTCGCACGAGCACGAAGTAGCCACCGTCCGGGACCTCGAACGTCACACCCTCGGGCAGGTGAGCCTTGAGCTCCGTCATGAGCGCATCAGCACGCTCCCACAGCGTCTGCACCGTGGTGTCGAGGTGCTCCTGCTGCAGGCCCGACGAGATGGCCGCGTGGACAATGCCAGAGATCACGGGGCTGATGCCACCGCTCGAGTCAAGCTGGCCGCAGGCCTCAATCTTGCTCAGAAGCTTGTGCGAGCCCTGGATCCATCCGAGACGAAGGGCCGGGGCCAGAATCTTGGAGAAACTGCCGAGAGCAAGCACGGTGTCGTGCTCGTCGAACGTGAACATGGGCGGGGGCGGGGTCACGTGCGGGAAGGACAGCAGCTGGTACACCTCGTCGGCGATGATGATGAAGCCGTACTTGACGCTGAGGTCTACGAGGCGCTTGCGCTTCTCGGCCGACAGCGTGCGGCCCGTGGGGTTGTGGCACGTGGGGATGGTGTAGAGCATCTTGGGCACGATGCCGCGCTGCAGCAGGCGTTCGAGCTCGTCGATGTCGAGTCCGTCCTCCTCCATGCGGATCTGGCGCACGTTGATCTTGAAGTCCTTCATGATGCTGAGCGCCAGGAAGTAGGACGGCTCCTCCATGAAGACGAGGTCGCCCGATTGCAGGAACAGCGAGCAGATGAGCGCGAGGCCGCCCGTGACGCCGTTGGTCACGAAGAGCTTCTCCGGGTCCACCTCGTGCTGGTAGCCCTTGGTCAGGAACTCGGCCAGCGTCTTGCGGAACTTGGGGTAGCCCTTGATCACGCCGTACTGCAGGAACATAGGGTCCGTCTCGGCGAACTTGAGCGTCGCGGCCTCGCGGATCTTGTCCAGCGGCAGCATGGCCGGGGCGGGCTGGCCCACCTTGAAGTTGATCATCTCGTCCGCCTTGGGCACATCGTATTGGCCGTAGTCACCCATAACTGCGTAGTCGTTCTTGGCTTGGTCTTCTCGGGTCGAATGAGGAAGTGAGCCGGTGGAGGCTGACGTACGTGAGCGAGTGGCTACGCTGCAGACGCCTAGTCTAGGAGTCGAATTTAAGGTGGCACAGCACATCCCCGGGATGGCAAATGGTGAAAGAGATACGTAATCCGACGGCGGCTGTTTGTTAAAGTAGGCAAATTGTGCGCCTAAAGTAGGAGGGACGTCAGCAGTAGTGCGAGCACGGAAAATGGGATTGGCTGAGGCTCCTCATCCGATGAGATGCTTGGATGAGCATCAGCAAGTTGGAGTCCCCAGTGAGCACTGTTGGAAGAGCGACGTCACGGCGAGAGGAACGCAAGCGTGCGGATCGCGAGACGTGACTGTATTATATTGCATGGAAGGATGGCATTTGCGTATGTTGACAGCTGCGTTGTGGTATTTGAAGAGCTGTCTGACGGCGACGGCCAGGTTGTCTCCATCCTACTCGTTCGCTGGCCAAGCCATTCTGACAACTACTGCAGTTGCCTGTCTTGGCTTCTTCTTTCCCCTGGCGGGGTAAGACGAATGAAAAGTGAACAAAGAAGCAAGACACGCAGCTGGTGGAATCGAGAACTCCCGCAATTGGCACTACTGCTCGTTGTGGTCTGTAATACTTTCACAAACAAAGCCAATACTTCACGTCAGCATACGTGCAGCTATTGTTAAGAAAGCTCATGGTCCGATAAACGTTGCCGAAGGACCAAGCTACATTCTATGACTTGCGCGTAGATGTACGGATAATCGGAGTGTACTGGCCATACGGGGGGGGATATCCAAATATTATCAAGCTGGGCGTCTGCACATGGGAACACAAGCACCCTTGCACTTGCTATATGTATTACAGTGCCTATTGTTTGTTATTTAGTGCACCCCAGTTCATCACTTGTACACAATCACTGAACAGGAGTTGTTGTTAGCACAAAAAAATGACTCAGGATGTGAGCATCCAGTGTACCAGTAGGTAAATTGCCCTTGGGTCCCCAACAGAACGCTGAGCTTCGCGATTTTGTGCTGGAATTGGAAATTCTAGGCAAGAACCCGCCGTTTTGATCTACGAGCATGCTCACTTCCTCCTTGTCAAACCTTTTGATTCTTGGTGCCACTACCACAAGCTTGACTACCTCTCGAGCCATTCGGAGACTGGAGTTTTTCAAGCATGTCATCGACGCAGACATACGAGTAGCGATTTTCATGCCAATGCTCCTAATAGGCCAGCGGCGCACTGATTCGTTTTGGGTAGACACTACCACCATGAAGTTTATGGTGGTTAACTGTTGCAGCTCTGGGCATGAAGCGGATAGATGGTCTACAGGGGCCCCTCAATGGCTATCATGTCAACCTGTCAGTACCTCCCTGAAATCGTTACTGATGGCACAGAGATACTGCACTCGAGGCCCCGCAACATAATGCATACGCGTTTACAGCGGAGTGGAAGTTCTTGGAAGTAATACAGAGTAAAATTTGGCGAATAGGGAGTTTGCTTCAGCTCTCCGAGGCTCGATTGTAAGCCCGAGATCGGTTAACAACCGGCAAACGTTTTACGTAGTAGAGTGCAGTCGATAGGATCGAATCCGGCTGCAACAGATTCGAGAACCAATGGAGCTATTTACTACCCTCTCGAGCATTCGCTGAGTTTTTTCTAAGGTGCAAACTCGACAGTCACCGATTGAGCGCTAGCTACGCTTACTCCTACCCAGAATGGGAACTTTGTCCGCTGGGGACTGTATCATTGACTGATATCGCTGCAGTTCAGTCACCAGTCAAGTGGGGGCTCTTCTCGGATTTACAGATGATCCGAGTTTCGAACAGCAATGTAGAAGCTACAAGCGATGGGAATTAAAGAAATCCCCAAGGAGTACATCTCCCATTGTTTTACGATTTCGTGGATTGGTAACTTTCATGGCTCACAAGTTGGTGGTAGGCAGAGGTTTGACGAGTCTGCTGCTCGTTCTTGACTGGACTTCGGCGGCTGTGTAATCTAAGGTGTTAGCGTGCTTCTCTGTGTACCGAACACTGTATTTGTTGCGGTTTGTGCTGCTGCCGTTGATTTATCGCCGAAGACACATTTGTCGCGCCTACGTATATTTGACCCACCTGCTGAAGTCATGGTTGACGAGTCGATGACAGTGCGGTTTATACAGTGGTTTACTTTGTGTTTAAAATCCACAAAGCAAACCAGTGAAATCTGAACCGTTCCCAATATTTGACGAGTGAAAGCAAGAGATTGACTCAGGATGCAGTTTGCTGGGTCATCGTGAACACAATCATTGGACGGTCAAGTTTGAAGTATGTGCCTTATTGACTTTACTATCCATCGTGATATTCAATCACTCTTAATCTCAAGAGTAGATTCGAAGTAGCGAGACGATCTCTTGCTGGCAAATGGGGCACGTGGGGTACTCTGAAGTACAATTGCGGTGGTATGTCTCAGCATCTTGTTCACAAAAGCACAGGTGACCGCAAGGCACGACTGCGGTCACAGCCTGCCGGTCCTTGCACACCACGCATTCGCTTTTCTCGAGGATGACGGCGTTCTTTAGCGCATGCACGTTGCGATCTACCTCAGTCAGCAGGCTGCGCGTTGTCTGCTCCAGTAATCGCTTTTGATCCGTCACAAGCGCCATTTTAACGTTCATCTGCTCGCAGAGTTGCTCGTATCGCGCTTTCACCGAGCTTTCTTGCTCCATGCGCGCCTTTTCAAACGCAAACCGCTTTTCAGCGTCACGCAGCAGCACTCGTAGACGATCCACTTCCACTTCTGCCGTATCCAACTTCGTAAGCGAGTCATTCAGCTGGTCAAGGAATTCATCTTCACGCTGCTTCCACTTCCGGCGAAGCTGCCGCTCCCCCTGCAATCGGCGCTGCCATTCCGTCTTGATTTCTGCATTGCGCTTCTTAAAGTGCTCGAGCTCGTTCAACAGAGAAGCAACAGAAGGGGTGTTGTCGTCACTACCCGTGTACATGTAGTCCTCCTCATCATCGCCCGCACCAGAATTTTGGTTCACTCTGCGTTTCTTGCTACGTGTTGGTCGAGGGGCAGCACATCCACTATCCACGCTGTTATCAGATTGCTTTTTCTTCTGCGCGGAACTCCTCGTGCTTGACTGTGGTGTCGTTGTACCTTTTCCACTGACCGGTGTATCCGGGTCACCCGAGCTGCTATTGCTTTGCTGTATTTGAGCCCGTTTCAGCGCTCGCTCTCGCCGACGTTGGGCCTTCATCTGTTCCTTAAGCTCGGCCATTTGAGCACGACTCGGTTCCTTGTTTTTGGTCTTTGATTCCGGCGGGGCTTGCCAGTGGCTAACGTTGCGAACTCCACATACCCAGCAGTTTTCCCCACGACTTGGCACCATCCACCGGGCCGCAAACACTTCTGTGGGGTCAACATTGAAATATCCATCGCCGTCCTCACTGTCCTCGCTACTCGGATTTGTCACCACAGCCATCATAGCTTCAGACTTCGTTTGTTTGCCATTTGACGTGAGCATTGGAGCGTACACCTTCATCGGGGTTTTGAAAAGCGTGTTTTCTGAAGCGTTCCTGCCAATGATGCGTAGCATCGCCATTTCACTTGAGCCCACGTCTGGAAGCTTGTTCGAATAGTAAAAGATGCCCTCAGTGGACACAGCTATGATAGCCTTTCCGTCATCACTTGCCGATAGGGATTCGAGCATGATGTTGGAACGACGGGACTTACCACTGCCATTGCTATCAAGCTTCTCTAACTCAAAGTCCTGGCGGCGTAGCCGTTCAGTTGTACTGGGGTTCAAATTCGACGCGTCTGGGAAACAGATCCGATACGCTTCACCCATGAGTGAAATTCCGTAGGCATACTGTCCGTGAATTGCGACAATATCCGTGGTGTTCTGTACGTTAAAGTGCGAATTGACAGTGTGAGCTCCTCCGAGGAAGCCAGTTTCATCAATCTCAGTAGCCGAGTCCTCGTCGTTTTCCTTGGCCGCCTTATTGAACTCGAGAGGCCACACACGGAGGTTTTTGTCCTTACAGACCGCAGCAATAGTCAATACGCCTGGACTAATGCTCGACGGAAGAAATGCGCCCGTCATCGCCGTGTTACCCCCAGCTCCAAAATTTTGCAAGTGCTCCCAAATAGGATTATGTTGATACTTTGGTTCGACAAAGCGCCACAGATTCAGGTTGCCAATACCAAGACCGGTCAGGATGTAGTATGCAGACCTGCCATTTTTATAAAGAGGGATACAAGGACACAGTTAGCAAATGTGAAACACTAGGGTAAAAAGCGAAGCAAACATGATTGAGTTCTGCGTACCTTTTGCTTTGCTGCTGTTCTTCGCCTTTGACTTTGGCAGGAGGAACGTACGTGGTCACATCCGCAAACCCCTACAATACATGAAATAAGTTTTAGCAACGGCTATCCAATCACACACTTCTCCAACGGTGGAACTTACCCGAAGTTTGCTATTAGAATAAAAATGCTTCTGAAATTGCTGGAAATCGTCATCGTCCCCATCTGAAAGCGATGTCAGGAGAAAAGACAAATGTTAGCAAATATTCCATCGATGTTAAGTCGGTCACAAGTGTAGAGCATTGCAAGACGTACGCACCTTTCTCGCTCCGATAATGGTCCAGGTTAATGCTCATGATCACGCGAGGTCCTTGGCGACAACCCACGAACACGTAGCGGCTGTCAGGGGAGATTTTTACTCGCAAGTGGACATTTGGCGAGCCCTGCGACGACTGCTCGTCAATATGGCCGAGGAGATAGCCATGTCGGTCGCTGGGGACGCTGCTATCCATCTCATACAACCGCACCGATCCGTCTGTGAAGCCAACTACGATGATTTCGCCGTCCGGAGTCACATCCAACGCGGTGGCTATACCTTCTGTCGAAAAACAAATGGATTTCTGGGCGACAACAGGGCGGGAAGAAAATAACTTGCGCACAGGCTTGGGTGGCGGTGCCGGAGTGCTACACGGTAGAGTTGGTGCGGACAAAGGTGCACCACCACCAGTCTGCAAAGCATTGGCACTACCGGAACCAGCAGTGGCAGCAGCGGTTGCTGAGGTTGATGGGGCCGTGGATGCAGAAGATGTGGCTGCACTAATCGCCGTAGTCTGCTGCGCAACAACCTCGTCTGAATGCGTGAAGTCCACCAGCGTCGGGCCGCTTCTTGGAGCCGCAGAAATCACGTCATCTTGGTGTATCTCATCGCCAGGAGCTGGCCGTACAGGCGACTGCTTGGTATTGAACTTGGCCTGGAACGACTGGAACGGCGACTTTGCCGTCCTCACCACCTTGTTCGCCTTGGCTGTTGGTGCCACTTCCACCTGGTCCAGTGCCGATGCCAACAGCGGCGGGTGTCCATTAATTCTCGTGGCCGGCATCTGCGCCAAAGCGTCTCCTGTCATTGTATCGTCGAACATGAGCGGCCTCTTGGGCGACGCCGAGGCTCTGTGTCGCAGTGGACTAGTCAGAAAGTCTCTGCGTCGCATGGGGCTGGCCGCTGTGCTGCTGCGTCTCGGGCGTGCGGGACTGGCCAGCACCGCATTCCTGGGCGGCCGCACGGGGCTTGACAGATGCAACGGGTTGACGACTCGGGCCCTGGCTGGACTCGCCAACTGCGGCGCGGGGCTCCTCATGCCCAGCGCGTGGTTGGGCCGCCGCGTGGGACTCAAGAGGCCCGCGGCTACGGCAGCTCTGTCGCTCGAGGGCTTGTGTTTTTTGGTCAATCGCTCGGAGTCGTCGCCTGCATCCTCCTGCTGCTGGCGCTTCTTCTTGAGCGCTTCCACGATCTGCTGTGCGCGGTTCTTGGTGCTACTGCGCGAGGCCGCCACGTTCTTCATGATCATCTTTTCCATGTTCAGCCGGTTGCGGCGCGCCTCCTCTGCCTTCTTGGACAGCGGCGCGGGCCGCGCGGGAGCGTCGCCGTCCTGCGCCATCAAGTGCGGAAGTGACGTTCACTCCCGCGCTTTTTGAACCATTTTTAGTGACCAATGGGAGACGAGAGTAAATTCAACCAATGAAAACGAGGTGGTGTGTACTCACACCAAGGTATCCAATAAATATGGCGAGGTGGAACTCGCTGCTGCTGCTGCTGCTGCTGGCGCTGTGTGGGGCCTGTAATGCGGCGGAGTATACGTCGTTTTTGGACTTTACAGTGCCGGATCTGCAAGGACGAGAGGTGTCGATGAGGGAGTTCAGCGCGTTCCCCGTGATTCTGGTGGTTAACGTGGCCAGCGACTGCGGGTACACTGACAAGAACTACCGTGAACTGCAGGTGCTGCAATGGTGGACTATGTTTTTTTGCAATATTTTGCAAGGTTGAGTGACTTCTGGATGCGAATTTCTACAGGATCTGTACGAGAAGTACCACGACGAAGGGTTCACAGTGCTGGGCTTCCCGTGCAACCAGTTCGGGGCTCAGGAGCCTGGCACGGCCGAGGAGATCCTCAAGTTCACACGGGAGAAGTACCACGTGACGTTTCCCCTGTTTACGAAGGTAGTGAAGAGCTGGATTTTGAATGGGGAGGTGGGGGGGGGGGGATTCGCTGAGTTTTCCTGACGTTTTGGCTGTGCAGGTGGACGTGAATGGTGACAACGCGCATCCGCTATTCAAGTTCCTGAAGAAGCAACTGGACGGGTTTGTTACGAACGATATCAAGTGGAACTTCACCAAGTTCCTGATCGTCAACCACGAGCCGTTCAAGCGCTACGGCACGACGACGTCTCCATCCGAGATCGAGAACGACATTGTGCAGACGCTGCAAAGCAGCCATCACGTGAACGAGTTCGACGATGGCGGAGCTACCGACGGTGACTACGGTGACGCTCACGACGAGTTGTAAAGACAGGCACATCATGGACGGATTGCCATCGGTGTTTTTTTTCTATCGTGGCGCCACTTGCTGATCAAGACGCAAGCTTACCAACAACACACTAACAATAAACTTGTTGTAGCCGTCCAAGCTGCCACTGTCATAAAGTCTTGTGGTCACTAACAAACTAACTTTTGTTTACTCCGGTCGCTTCTTTATTCATAATGTCCACGACGACTCTGCCGTTTAGCTTTGTCCTGTAGAAATGCCTGCGCAAGACTGATGATAGTCCCGTCAGCAACTCGATCTAAACCACGAACACCAGTCGTCGCCGATGATTGAGTGTTTACCGACAGCGTCTCTCCGATGCGTGGACGGACGTGCAGATGGAGAACGATATAATGCAGGCTGCTCGAGGAACACACGCGAAATACGTCGCTACTTCAAGTATTTGTTTGTGATTGGTGGCGCGCAAGAAAGTATCCCCCTTCAAGACCCAGCTAAATCTGAATCATTATCTTCGCACGAACGCTTCGAGTAGTGGCGTATTCCAGCGAATGCTTTGTCGAGAGTGCAGCTCCGTCGACTTCATAAATTCAGCGCTTTGCAGATATTCATGAATGCTTCTACCCGGCGCGCAAGCCGGACGCCTTTCATGAGATGCTATTCATGAGATGCCTGTTACATGGATTCTGACACTTCGTTATGAAAAGTGTGCTGGTTTCTTCTATTGACGCCTGAGCGCTCGATCGGTTCTGTTGATGCGTTTTATCTAGCAGCATTTATGCAGAGCCCTGCTGGTGAACATGACGAGTGATCTTGCTATATTGTTGATACGACTTCATGGCGCTGCCGGCAACTTCGACTACAAAATGGACCTGCTTTCTGCGATGTAATGTGTTCTGAGAGCAGTTTAACGACCATATTTGCCTTGGGTCGTGCGTCGACTGATTGCCTAAGTCATTCTCGAAAATCGTGACTTCCGTTCTCCGCTGATAGTGCTGGACCCCCCGTCGCTCTGGCAGGTGCAGTCGTGATCTGCGTCGCTATGGCAGCGTTTCAGGTAGACTCAGCCGCCATGTTGGGTACGAGTAAGTGTGGTGCTTGGACTGCTCTTGTCCAGGAAAGAACTTTGCGAATGCTCGATTGTTGGCCAAAGCGAGGGCAGTAAATAGCTCGATTGCTTCGCGCAGGTGTTGCAATCGAGATACATCACACCGACTACATTCGTCCACAGGAAGATGCGAATACAACATTCGCATGTTGATGTACTTGATCGAGGCTGGCAAGCGAGACCTGTAGAACGAAAGGCGTACATGTACTAAGCTCCTGATTCGTCAAGCTGTTGCGAAGGACTGCATGCCAAGGCTTCAGGAACTCACAGCTGGTCTCCATTTTTCACTGTATGCTAGAATGCGAAGTGTGTACTGCAACTGAACCTACATCGATCATGCAGTAGTCGAATCAATCTTTCACTCTTCTTGGCGAGTAGCACTCGTGTCTGAGCCAAATAAACTATGTCAGCTTTCCTGTAAGCCGCAGCAATGGATCAAGCGCCCAGCGCAACAAGATAGATGCGTTATGTTACGGCACTCCATGTCGTGAACAAATCATCCACGAAGTATATCTCGTCCACACCAATACATACCACTCCTTTTGCCTACATGTTTGTGGGGTCGGGGCAACACCGCTGCGACACAGTCACCAGCCACCAGTGTACTCAAAATTCCAGACCATTGTTGTCGAGATTTGTGACGATGTGGCAAATTGTAATCAGGGGAAGGAGCAGGAAAACTGTACGTCCAACTTATTGTTTTCATCACCTAGGACAATAACAGCTTGGAACACTTGAAGTACAAAATGCGAGGACGATGAACCTGATCCTCATCAAATCCGTTCTCGACACGGTTACCATCTCAATGGTTCCTCTGCAAAGATGTTGCTTCGAACGAATCTCTTGGATCCACCAGGCTTATTTCACTATACTACGCACCCTTCCTCCACACGCATAGAACAAAGCATTGCCCATCTCTTACTTCATGGGTTTCAGCCACCTGACAATGCAACGAGCGAAACCAGACACTGTGCATACTTCTCGATTCACAAGTCCGATTCTAGGCTTTCATCTGTACATCACATCTGTTGCGATTTCATACAGCTTACTGCTGCTCGATCTCGGAATCGTCCCGGTTCAAGTACTGAAGCATCGAGTCTTCGTAAATCTTAACATCCTTGAACCCCATCACCTGCTCCAGTGCAAACGCCGTGTGAGCAGCACGAATTCCCCTCTGGCAGTACGTGATCACCGGCTTCTCCTTGTCCAAGTGAAAAATGTCCATAAACACCTTCTCCAGCTCTTCCTTGGTCTTAAACTTGCCGTTCTGCGTGAAGTCCACGCCTTCCATCCAGTTGAAGTTCACCGCCCGGGGGACGTGTCCAGTGCGTGCATTTCCATTGGCATCTTCCCCCCAGAACTCACCAGGAGACCTCGCGTCCACGAACTGCGTCGTAGCATCCGCAATACCCTGCTGCACCTCTTTAAAACTCACAAGCTTCTTGGTATCCACCGGTTCCGTCCAGAGATCCGTCGGGGCCACCCTGTGCTCAGCTTCTCCAGTCTCCACCTCGTTACCATTAGCAGCCCATTGCTTGGCGCCTCCGTCCAGCACCTTAAGTTGCTCCACGGGGAAGCCGAAGTGGCGGAAAACCCACCACATGCGCGTGGCCTTGAGACTCATCTCATCATCGTAGAACACGAGCGTCGTGTGCTTGGGCACCTGCAGCGACTGCAGCACGTCCCTGAACAGCTGGTTACTAACGACACCCGTGGCTTGAGGCGTCGGATCCTTGAGCAGTGAAGCGGCCAGCGCCAACGGAACAGCGTCGGGCACGTGGCCCCGGGGGAACGAGGCTCGGTGATTACAGTCCAGTAGCAGCAGTGGGGGAGCTCCCGAACTCTGTGCGTTGCGAACCCATTGAGAGTCCACGAGGGCGGAGAATGCCCGACTAGAAAATGCAAAACGGAGGCAAAGGGGGCGGCCCAGGTGCGCAGGGGAGCGGAGACCCAGCGACTTGACCAGCATGGCGTATGGAGGCTGAATGATTGTACATATATTATTTTTATTGTGTGACTCATATGATACTACCTGGTAGTCAATAATTGACTACCATTACCAAAATACCATGTAGTCATCGGACTTCAACTTGCTGGAAGATCGCAAGCGCGAGGAGCATCTCTATGGGCAAAGGGGATCAAGTCGAGACGCGTGTAGTGCTGGTGACGGGCGGCACAGGGCTCGTGGGCCGCGCACTGCAGGACGTTGTACAAGCTGAAGGCTGTGCGCAGGACCAGTGGCACTTTGTGGGCTCGAGAGACGCGGATCTGCGCGATGCTCAGCAGACGCGCGACTTGTTCGAGCGTCTGCGCCCCACGCATGTGATCCACCTAGCGGCACTCGTGGGCGGCCTGTTCCACAACTTGGCGAGGAAAGTGGACTTCTTCCGGGAGAACATGGCCATCAATGACTCGGTGCTGCAGAGCTGCCAACAGTTGGGCGTGCGCAAGCTCGTGTCGTGTCTGTCTACGTGCGTCTTCCCGGCCGAAACGACGTATCCGCTGAACGAGACGATGCTGCACAATGGCAGACCGCACAGCTCCAACGAGGGCTACGCCATGGCCAAGAGACTCATCGACACGCTCAACCGCTGCTATGCCGACCAGTTTGGCTGCAAGTTCACGTCCGTCATCCCCACCAACATCTACGGACCGTACGATAACTTCAACATCGACAACGGGCATGTGGTGCCTGGACTCATCCATAAGTGCTACTTGGCCAAACGAGATTCGACGCCGCTGGCCATATGGGGCAGTGGTCAGCCACTGAGGCAGTTTATCTCGAGCCACGACGTGGCGCGGCTCATGCTCTGGGTTTTGGACCACTACGACAGCGTGGAGCCGCTGATATTGTCAGTGGACGAAGAGGACGAGATCTCGATTGGCGATGTTGCGCGAGAGATTGCCGTCGCGATGGATTTTAAGGGGGACATCGTGTTCGACACGAGTAAAGCTGATGGGCAGTTCAAGAAGACGGCCAGCAATGCGAAGATGCGGCGTTTGTTACCAGATTTCAAGTTCACGCCTATTACTGATGGATTAAGAGAAGTGACCGCGTGGTTTGAAGCAAACTACGAGAATGCGCGGAAGTAATAGTCGTGGCAAGGGATCACTATTCAAATTACGAACAGCGGCATTGTTTGAGTGATGAAATCGTGTGAAGTTGCGCAGTGCAGTTGGCATCAACACGCTAAATTCGCCTAAAATGTCGAGCTCTTCCAGAGCGGGACTAGTCACGGCCAATGCACCGAGGTCCACATTTGGTCGATTTCTCGCTGCTCATCACGAAACGCGAGGTTCCGAATCCGACTGCCGATTGAAGTTAGCAGCTCTGGTACCAAAGAGTTTTTTTTTCGACTCTGCCAAATCTTGGCGTTAGTGATTGCACATAATCGAATTGTATGCACGCGTTCTCCAATGTGTCTGGAATAATCCACCAATTTCGTCGTACAAATCCCGTAACCTGAAATGACAACTTCAACCCAACTAGGTGACGCTGCAGGGTTGAAAACAAGAGAGTACGAGGTTCGCTACTTCACCACTGGCTCTGCAAGCTGTAGTTTTTTTTCCCTCCTGCAACTCAACAAACCCGTACTTTGGAGATTTTGCCAACATCTCGTTCTTTTAGCACAACTTTGATGGAGGCCACGGCTGACTGTGTCAATCGCAGTCTTCAAACGTACACCCTTGAAGATCCACAGTATAGAGCGTACATCATCCACGACAACCGATGTTGACTCACTGAGTTTACTTGAGATAATACTAGGCTCGACCATCCTCACAGAGGTCATGCAGTGCACATTGCAGCAAATATTTCATCTCGAGCCCTGCTGTATTCAAATGCAAGCTCGTGCTACCTCACGCGAAGAGTAGTGCGCCGAATTGCGCGATCACCAGCTGCTATATCACACAGGGAGCTGCCACACAACAGTGTGGCCAACAAATGTCCTACAGCAACTCGATACCGACAGCTTCACGGTGGTGATTTCTGCCTATGACGTATCACTACGCCACTAATCTATCCAAACGATAAGGATTTACGGCAGCATTTGTATATCCGACTTCACATGTATTTGAAGAGCACTAGCTTGCGGATAGCTCGAGAGCTCGTCGTGCACGATACGTTGGTAGCTGACCAAGTAATTAACGAAGAGGAAGTGAGGGAGCTCACGGCCCATGATGATGATATTCTACCTGTTACAAAGAAGAAACCTTCTGTCCGATTGAAAATCACTTCAATCGGTGTCGTTACGAGCTCAACTGCTGATTCGAGGACAATTCATTGGTTTGATGCGCATGTTCTGAGTCGAATCATCGTTTTCGCCAACTCCAACTAAACGATGGGTGAGCGCGAATTGTGTACAGGTGCAATGTTGGGCGGTGACTACGAACAATAGCAACTCACATAAGGCGGAAATTTAGCTATTTGCTTTGCCGTGTTTGTACACGTACTGCAAACTGGTTTGCTTGAAGAAAAATGAAAATAACGAAGCCGAGATGAAAAATTTATCATCTCATCAAGTTGAAGCCATTTAATGCCGCGAAGTAGATTTTTGTGTTTCTCGGGATGGAAGCGTGAAGTCTGGCTGGGGTTGTATCTCCAGGCTGGAATGCCGTGTCAGCACTCACTGTCTTCATATGCACAAACACAAAAGTTAATCGATATAATATTGCAATCAACAGCGATAAAGTAAAACGCGCTGACGTCCCAGTAAATATTATGGAATGTAAGTTTGTAGTTGGCGTCCTGGTCGCGCATGCCTCGCCGGTTTTGGCTCTCTGCGCGTCAAGCTATAAGGTCAACAAGCCAAACAAAAAGCTGCAAAAAATGGGAGCAGACCATTTCCCACGTGGTCGCTCTTCTCTAATGGGGGCTGGCTACGTGGCAGATTACGTCGATGCAGCAACACGCTGCCGCACAATGAGGAGAATGAACACCAGCAGCAGCACTGCAAGCACCGAGATAAGGCCAAGCAGCCACGCGTTCCAGCGAGTCGAATCTTCTCCAGCGAGGTCCTCGCGGTACTTCTGCGCCCAGTTGGGCACAATCATCAAGTCTGGTCGTTGCCGGTACAGTTCTTCCTTCTCCCGCGGCGTCAGTCGTCGCATCATGGATCGGACGAGTTTTTTGCGCTTCTTCTTGCTCCTCGGCGTGAGCTTTCCGTCGTTTTTACTGCTGTAGTTGAGCAGCTGCGGACGCGGACTACCGTTACTATTGGCGTCGCCGTCTTCATCTCCTGTCATCAGCGAGTGAGTCTCCTGTTGGTCGCTGTCGTCGACATAGAACTCTTCATCTGCATCCAACACGTCCTCGTGCCACTGAATTCCCTTTTTCTTCTGCCGCGTGTTGACACTTTTCTTCTCTGGTTCCAGTGCAGTGTAGGCCGAGATCCGTTTCAGCGCCGGTCTGAGCTTGGGGAAGTGTTTCCCGTCGCCATGGGTGGCCTCGGGCGAGAGCTGCAGTCCGTCTCCGTCCGTGTCTAAATCGTCCATCTTGTTCCTGTTGGCCGAAGGCGAGGAGCCCGACAGCAGATCGTACTCTTTGGCCCCGGGCTTGACAAGCTGCTTGGCGCGTTGCAAGGAGCTGGCGAACGCGCCACCGATGATTCCCACGGCTTCTGCCGGGGACATCTTGGACGCAGCGGACGGACCCACGTCCGGGTCCAGCTCCAGCATCTCCTGCACCTCGCTGGCAATAGCTTTGGCCCGGCGGTGGGCCACCTCCATGGCGTGTCTCGACACCTCGGGCGAGAAGAGCGAAGGGTCCACATAGTCCCGCTCCTGTACGGGCAGTTTCTGCGTCAGGACACGGAGTGGGGGCAGCACGTGCTGCTGGTTGTGTGCTCCGAGGTCCACCACGACCGAGTCGTCCACCTGCTTGGAGGACGTGTCGGGGACGTCCGTGTGCTGGCCGTCGTCGTCGTCTGAAGTCTCGGGGGACGCTGCACCGTCCTTCGATATCTTCGAGGACGACAGCTGGGACTCCAGAGAGTCCACATCCAGCACCGTCGACGTGGAAGACGCCTCGTCGTTCAGCGAGACTGTCTCCATGTACCTACTGGACGCGGTGGTCATTCTTGTAACTTCTAGGGCGTCTCACGGGGCCGGAGGCAGATGTAGCGAGAGGCGGGAGGCAGGCGGAGCGAGTGGGGAACACGAGGGGGCCGCACGGATGGCGAGGGGAGCAGGAGTGACACCTCGGCCAAGACCGCGGACGTGTGCGCTCTTCGCTTCTCGCTGAGTGAGCTGGGGTCTGTCTTTCCGCACGTGCCGCACTGTGTACTGGGATATTAGTGTGGTGAGAGAGTGGAGGCGTAAATGAAAAGTATAGTGATAAAACCTTAACAACAGAATAGTGCTGTTGGCAGCAAAAGAACCGTTGAAGCGGTCTAATTTAAGTGGGGCAATCGATTTTTTGGTGTCTAGGGAAGAGTTAATTTGGGACACTGGAAATTACGAGGATGTCTATCGCTACGTCGTGGGGGTTCTGTAGCTCTGCCGCAATGTGGCTTGATGATGGCAAAGTATCCGACCGAGGCGGTGTAGACTCTGGTATAGCATTGGTGTTGCAGTTATTTGGTGGGGACAAGTCCACGGAAGTATCTGCAGGTCTAAAACAACACATAGGCGATGGTGTCACCCAGCGTCCCGCCGATCATCGTGCCGATACCTGGTCGCACTACTGTGCCCACGGCCGCGCCGACGCCGCCCGTGATGACGGCCAGTGCAGAGCGAGAAGCGTTGCGACCAGTGTTGGACACGAACGTCGAGAGCACGTCGTCCTCCTCGTCGCTGCCGCTGCTCTGGGCGCCTTCCTCGATCGATCGCAGGTTCTTCGTGGACTTGTTGCCTCCTTTCCTTGACACGAAGCGTCGGTACAGAATGACCACGAGTTGCTGGGTCTGTTGTCGAGTCAAAGCAACACAACGAGTGAGGACGCTACTAGACAAGCCATTGGACTGCAGTGCAACATACCTCCTCAACCAGGAAGATGGCCAGGTGGCTCAGTATGTTTGCGCGCATTCCCGTTTTGACCATCAGCGTTGCAGCCGCCAGGCGACTGGACGTGCGCGCGTATTTGCGCATAGCCGACTTGCTGATATCTGCAGTCAATGCAACAACACAACAATATCAGCTTCAATCAATTTCACCAAGTGCACTAGATATCCCAAACGTGTCGTCACCTTTGATGAGTTTGCTGACGATCTGCGGGCGGCATACGCGCAGCGCCACCTCCTCGAGCGAGCGCACGTACGTGGTGATACTGAGCGACTTGCCGAAGGACTTGGCACTCGTGAGGCTGAACTGCTCCACGCTCGGGGGCACGAACTCGTCCTTGTCCTGCTCCACATCCTCGAACTCGTCTTCGCTGGACGCTTCGTCGTCCGACACCTCCAGGTCCAGCGACGCCACGTACGCGTTGAAGACCATCAAACCCTGCATCGCAGCGGAGCGCACGGCGAGAACCGCCACGTCCCGCGGGTAAAAGTGCTTGAAGAAAGGTTTCTTGTCCGCCAGCGCGTAGACTTTCTGCGGCTGCGACGCGGCCACGACACTCATCTTGACTAGGATTTGGCTGGGATCTGAGGGAGGGATACTGCAGTGAGGACCGACTGCCACTGGTCTTAATGTAGTGCATGCAGTTAGTTACCTGACGCGGCGGCGGCTTCAGTCCAGACGCTCCGGCGGTGAGGTGGAGACAAGGAGCTGCTCGGACAAAGGAGCGGCCAACGGCCAACGCACCATTCGGTAAGTACGATTCTGCAAAGATATGCATATACTAACAGTAACTAACTACTATTTTAATAATAATATCTTATTAAAATAACGTTAGTATTGTGTGTAATAGTGACAATTGTAGTATAGAGAGTCATATGCTATACTACGTATGCATATTTTGATCACGCAGGTGAGTAAGAAGTCTGCTTTTCTTGTTGTGCTTACTCTAAATGCAGCACCCTAGAGAGCGCCTCCAAGATACATGAAGGAGCAACGGAATCCGAGATAACACCTAGCAAAGATTGCACATTTCTCCCTGTATCACTTAAAGTTAGTAGTACTTCATCAGTGAAAAGTACTAGATGCCCTCCCTCAATTACTACTCTTTGTAAAACGGCTGCGTCAACAGGTTGAAGCCGCGCTCGGCCACTTCCTCATCTGCGTCCTTCCTGTCATCTCAATGGACTCCGCCAGCATCCACCGCGTGTTCCGCCGCGACGCGTGCGCCGGCCGCGTGGCGCTCGTAACAGGTGGCGGCTCTGGCATCGGCCAGGAGATCGCGCTGAAGCTCGCCGAGTACGGGGCCAAGGTCGCCGTCTTTGGCCGCCGTGAGTCGGCGCTGCAGAGCACCCTGAGCCTCATGCACGCGCGTGGTGTGCCCGACAGCAGCTGTATGATGGTGCAGGGTGACGTGCGCTCCGCCGAGAGTGCGGACGCGGCCGTGCGCCAAGTGGTGGCGCGCTTTGGCTCGATGGACGTGCTCGTGAACTCAGCGGCCGGCAACTTCCTGGCGCTGGCCGACAAACTGTCCACCAACGCCTTCCGCACGGTTATGGAGATCGATGCCATTGGCACCTTCAACATGAGCCGCGCCGCCTTCGAGCCGCTCAAGCGCAGCGGTGACGGTCGCGTCGTCAACATCACGGCCACACTGCAGCTGCCGGCCACGTGGTACCAGGTGCACGCGTCTGCGGCCAAAGCGGCGGTGGACAGTATTACGCGCTCACTGGCGCTGGAGTGGGGGCAGTTCGGCATCCGTGTGACTGGCGTCGCCCCTGGACCCATCGCCGACACGACGGGCACGGCCAAATTGGGCGGAGACGTGAGCCCCGAGGAGAGGAACAAGTTCATGACCAGCACGATCCCCGTCGGGAGAGTGGGCGCCAAGACGGACATTGCAGCGGCGGTGCTGTACCTGGTGTCGCCCGTGGGCAACTTTGTCTCGGGAAACGTACTGATTGTGGACGGAGGACACTATCTCTACAAGAAGCCGGTGATGCCTCGGGAGACGTTGGAGGGCTGGTCCAAGAAGATGGAGAAGAAGTCGCGCGTTGTGACGGACTCAAAGCTGTGAGGTGAGCAGCCTATAGCGTTGCCAACGATGCGTGACTGTAATCCAACATTTGCAGCTTGAACCAATCAACTTATAAAACATATATCGTGTTGGTTTGCGACTCGATCTCCCAACGAAGTCTAAATTTCTGTTGTAGCGAGCAACGGCAAATCGCTTTTTCCGCTCAGCTAGATACATGCATCCGTCAGTGACCCCGTAAAGGGTGTAGACACAAATTCGAAAATGAAATTTAGCGCGAGCGCATCCAAGCGTTGAATAGCCTTTTAGATCTTCAGTACAGCAGCTTAGAATACTTTTGTGTTTCAGGATACTGCACATTGCAGCTTTCGATCCAAAAGAGGGATCATCTCCTTCGTCACTGCAAAAAAATCTCCCTAGTGTGAAATGAGCTTTTTGCCAACTCCACTAATCAGTCTGGCTGAAAACACTCAAGATAACCAGTTACTGAGCCATTCGACACGTGTGCTTACTTAGGCATGGCCCAAGGTCAGGAATTGTGCTCGTAGCAATCCTTGAAACCAACCAATTGTGCAGCGCATCCTTGTAGGTTGACACCACACATTGAATCCGCATAAGTAGCTCTTGGACGGGGCACGCCACAACCAGCACGCTGAGATCAATTTTTTTCCCAGTCTTCTCACTTCGTTGGGTGATCCTTACCAATTGAAAGTATACTAATGATTGTCAACAGGTCTGTCACCAAAGAGCCTGTTTGGACTGGTCTGCTAAATGTTAGTGTCACTCGCGCATTCACCCGATCCGATTGTTCTCTGGTAAAGTCTACAATATCAAGACTTGATAGTTACACCATCCGTCGTGCAAATTCCGTAACCAGGATCGAGTCCATCAATCCAACCAGGAGAAACAGCGGGGCATACAGCGCACGACAACGAGGTTAGCTTCTTTATCACCTGTCGCCCTACTGAGGCGTAGTCCCCCCACTCAACAAACCCGTATTTCGGATCTAGCAACAACCTCTGCTCTAAAATCGGCGCTGGAAGCTTAGTTTTCATCACAACTTTGACGGAGCAGCGTCGACTATGCCAAGCACAAATGTTTAATTGGCGCTATTTGGATGGCGACACTCGAAGATCCACAGTACAGCGCGTAGACCACCCATGACAAGTGATCTCGATTCGTTGATAGTGTTTGAGAGAATTCGAGTCGTCCGACCGTCCACACCAATCCCATCTCCGACACTGCAGAGCACGTCGCGGCAAACACGTAATCTTGTACCCTACCGCATTTCAATCCAAGCTCTTCGTACATGTACCTCACTTGACGAATAGTGCGTGTTTCGATAAGGATGGCCAGATCACACAGAGTGTGGTCAACTTGCAGTGTGCTTAACAGATATCCCGCATTCAAGGATTGCAGTAGTCCTAGGCTCTTCCTGTCACCAGCTATAAGTTCCTTTTTTTCTGTATCAATTTGCGCTAGTATCAAAGCCATGTTGTGCATGCCCGACAAGTAAAGTATCAAACGCTGTATATGCATGATTGAGGAAATTTTCAGTCTATGGGGTCAGTAGCACAGTGCATTTTGGCATAGACGTTGGGAAACAGGAGGACTTCAGTATCGAAGAGTTTTTCAGCTGCGCATGCAAGAAACCGAGGATCGCAGTACGTGAAATGTCTGCTTCGTCAGAGTATTCATGAATGCCCTGTTGCTGTCGACCGGTACGTCAAGACAGTTAGGCGCTGCACCGCCTGGTTCCTTTCGTTTTGACATGTCCAACTATATTATGCAGCCAAAGCCAGAACCAAAGATCTTATTTACGTCTCCCGAGAAATCACAGCACGTCGGGTCGGCAATGGGTCCGGGAGCAGCACTCCAATATTATCGACGTATCACGTCAGGGGACACTAAAACGAACCACGACCGAATCGAGTGGACGAGTGTCCCAACTTCTTCAAAGCGGACTGCCACGACTCTAGGAACGTCCACGACGACTTCATGGCGCTTGCCTTGTTGAAGAATGACAGCAAATGTACAAGTGTGAGATCCATTCGACAATCCAACGTCCACAATTACTGCCGCCACGCCATTGGTTAAAACTCAGCCGAGCCGTAACGGTTTCCAACGGTTGCTGCACACTTGCTTGGAGCTGCTCGGACACAGACGTCATGCACTTGGATGGCGCTACGTTGGCAGGCGGAAAACGCGACAACAAGTTGGTTAATGGTCATGAAAAAGATGTGGAGGAAGTCGCGGAGCTGACTCGCGCGCTTGACGCGGGGCAAGTGGACGTGGCGGTGCACTGGCTGCAGCTGCTGCTGTTCAGAAAACTGCGCAAGAGCTCGAGAGTTGGACGATTGAAGACACTGCAGACCGCAGTGGCGCAGATGCTCAAAGATCAGGATGAAGAGGACAGACTGACGCTGCGTCCTGGGTTGGCGTCCAGGACAGCTGATGCGTCCTGCGAGTTGTCCTATTCACAGCTGCAGATGTTCGCGTTGCAGGCGCTGCAGCCATCCAGCACGGCGTATAATGTGGTGCGAGCGTTGCAGCTTAATGGCGTACCATTAGATGTGACGGCGTTGAAGAGCACTTGTGACGCTCTCATGGCAAAGCACGAGACCCTACGGACGTGCTTTGACGTCGACACAAATGCAGGAGGACAACCGAGACAGATTGTGCATCCGTTGTCGCATTTTAGAGGCAATTTGGGGGTCGTTAAGGTTGTGGAGTGTGAACTGCTTGAATCTCACAGTAGTGAAGAGTCAGAGTTGGAGATTGCCATGTTCGTGACGAAGGCCACGGGTGAATCATTTGACTTGGCACAACAGGCACCGATTCGGGTTTATGCTTTTACTAGCCCAGATCTAGGTCCTACGTCGCCATGGATTCTTGCTGTAGTATTGCACCACATCGTGATGGATGCAGCCTCCAGCCAGCTCTTCTGGAATGATTTCCACAAACTATACGCTCGGTTCTTACACAGCGAAGACTTTGATACTACAGCACCGGAGCTTGTGCAGCAACTGGAGACTGAGGCCTCTAACGGTACTCGCTTGACTTACCGCGACTTTGCAGTCTGGCAGCGCTCGCAAATGCGGTCAGGGATAATGGCGCCACAGTTGCAGTATTGGATGAAGCAACTGACTGAGGGCGGCGTACCTCCGTTGCTTGAGCTTCCGTTTGATAAACGATTACCTGGTGAGCATTCTGAGAAGCCCAGCGCACCACAATCTACCACTGCAAAGGGAGACGTTGTGTTTTTCAGAACGTCTCCCGCGGCGCAGAAGGCATTCTCGGCACTTTGTCACGCCCAGGGTGCAAGTATGTTCATGGGTCTTCTCGCTGTATTCTACATAATGGTCGAGCGCTTATCGGGCCAGCAAGATTTCATAATCGGCGCGCCGTCTTCAGGTCGTGAATCTGCTGAGGTGCAAGGCATCATGGGATACTTCGTCAACACTCTACCTTTACGCCTTGGAGCAAACTTTACCGGGGAAGAAGATTTTAAGAGCCTCCTGGCGTCTGTGCGTGAAACTGTGCTTGACGCCTACAAGCACATGAGCATCCCGTTTCACAAGGTACTGGAGCACTTACGCGCCTCATTTCACAGCAATCGCGATGGCGATGGAAGCGACGAGCGACGGTGGCAGCACCCACTTTTCCGGGTCATGTTTTCGTGGGAACAAGGCGATGACAATTTCAATGACAACTCGAGAACCAACAAGTACACCGAGCTGATGTTGCCGCATCAATCCTCGAAGTTTGACCTCATGCTGTCCATGCGATACCGTCACCTCAAGGGATCTACTGCAGATCGTGTCTTAGAGGGATCGATGGAGTACCCCACAGCTCGATTTGCACGGGCCACCGTCAAGCGCTTCTCTAGCTATTACCTGACTTTACTCGAGCAAGTTACATATGCGCCGGCGGTGTTAGTGCGGTCGCCATCCATTAGCATGCTTTCCGATTCTGAACGAAGACAGCTTGTTTCGAAATGGGGAATGCCAAAGCTAGCGACCTCGGCTTCAAGTACCAGAGTCAAACCTTCATCTGAATTTCTAGACGAATGTCTGCTTTTCCAAGTACAGAAAACCCCGCACAACCCTGCGCTGCATTTTGAAGGCGCGCAATGGACGTACCAAGACCTATGGATCCATAGTGGACGCGTGACTCGAGCGCTAAGAATGCTTGACATTCCTGGCTATGCCGCAGAACTTCATATCGGACTGCTGCTTGATCGAGGGCTGGAAAATGTAGCAGCTATGGTGGGCACACTGCGTTCCAAGGGCGTCTTTGTGCCACTAGACACAGAGTTTCCTCGTGAGCGTCTACGATATATGGCGCGCGATAGCGGGCTTCAAGTAATCATCACGCAGCGAAAGCATTACGATATCGCTATCTATTTGTCGGCCTCACTAACAAGAGGCTCAGAAGACGACGACGATCTATCCCCGTGCGTCATATGCTACGAAGATGTAGAGCTACTCACCGCACAATCCAGACACTTTACCGGCGATGACGAGCACTCAAGTCGTGATGTACGTCTACAACGGCGAGACTCGCGAGATCCTCATCACGCAACCGCATACATCTTCTACACATCTGGGGTACGTCCGTTGTTTGTGTATTGAAGGTTTCTACTCAGTCACTAACAACTATTACTATGCTTGTCCTGCAAATCTGTGGTTGATATAGTCGACAGGCGATCCGAAGGGTGTTGTGGTTCCTCATGCTGCTCTCATGACCACTCTGTGGTGGACTGTGCGTACGTACGAGGTGGAGTCATCTGATGTATTCCTACAGAGCACATCGACGACACTGGATGGTTCACTATCCCAGCTCTTTTCACCTTTGCTCGCCGGCGGAAGTGCTCGAATCACGCGTCCAAATGGGTTACACGACCTCCATTATATGCGAAACGTGTTGCTTGGAGCACCATGCATTACATTCTGCGTGTTTGTGCCCTCATACTTTGCGCTGATTATGGATTTCTTGAGTGAACGGGATGACACCTTCCCAGTTTCTGTGAAGCACGTTGTACTCGCGGGTGAGGCCTTTCCGATAGAACTTGCACGTCGATTTTACCTGAAACACAAAGAGAGTACAACCTGTTTGGTGAACGAGTATGGGCCGACTGAGACGTCGATAACGTCTACAGCATTTCAACTGCCTCGAGAGCTGGTATTGCAGAACAAGTCGAGTATTATTGAGGGACTGCAAAGCGTACCAATCGGAAACCCCATCGATGATCACCCAGTGGTTGTTTTGGATGCCTACAAGCGAATTGTGCCAGTAAACGTCCCTGGCGAACTTTACATTGGAGGCGCAGGTGTTGCTCGGGGGTATTGGCATCGTCCAGATCTCACTGCAAAGTCATTCATTCTGCATGAAGACCTCCAAGAGATCGCATCTGTAGTGAAGTCTGTGAAGCATGCTCGGAAATGGTACAAGACAGGGGACTTGGTCAAGTGGTTACCAAGTGGTGATCTCGTTTTTCTCGGCCGTACAGATGCCCAAGTGAAGCTTCACGGGATGCGTATCGAGTTACAGGAAGTACGCAACATTTTACTACGTCACTTAAGCATTAAGGCCGCAGAAGTACTGATCATTCCCCAGCAGCTTTCAACTGGCCACAACCAGTGTCAAGTATCATCTACTCTTGTGGCCTTCATAATGCTCGCTGATGGTACCAATGATCGATCACAGGGTGAGGAATATCTGGACGAACTCCGCACCTACCTCCGTGAACACCTTCCGATGCACATGGTGCCTACAAGTATCCGCATTGTGAGTCGCTGGCCACGTATCCCCAATGGAAAGATTGATCTCCGCGCTTTATCAAACTCTGTGGGTTCCAACTGCGGTGCACACTCCAACGGTAGACACCAGCAGACTACGAACGATGGCTCTACGATCACGGTGCAGCTTGCGTTGGATATCTTACGACAAGTTTGGATGCAAGCTCTCGGTGTGGACCAGGTGGACGATGACGAAGATATCGACGCTGATCAACAGGAGGAGCGATTGATGACTCGATCCTTCTTCGAGCTAGGTGGAGACTCACTCGCAGCTATCCGTGCTATCGCCCTGGCAAAAGCGCGGGGGATGCAACTTGCTCTCGACCAATTCTTCCGAACGTCCTCACTACCTGAAATGGCACGCAGTGCAGCGGCCTCCATGGTAGACCTGCGTGAATGGACTTCGCAGACACTGGTGCCGTTAAATTGGCCTACAACTAGGTCATCGTTTGCTATGCCAACATTGTTTCTGTTCCACGACGCTGACGGAACCGTGTGGAAATTGTTAGAGCTAGCAAGACTGCTACCGTTTGCAGTTGTCGGTGTCCAAGCATCCGCTGCGGCTGATGCTCAATCCCAATCTGCCTCCAAAGCGCAGCTTTCAAGCGTCGAAGAGCTCGCCAAGTTCTACTGGGACGTTATCCGTGATCGTCAACGCGAAGGTCCTTACGCTCTGGGTGGGTTCTCGTTTGGCTGCCGGGTGGCTCATGAGGTAGCACGATTAGCAGCGCGTGAAGGTCACCCACTTTTACCACTCGTGCTGCTGGATGGTCTTCCGTTCGAGATGCCATCCGCCCAGCAGCATGCCACCAAGGCAGAAAAGGAAGCAACTCGCCTCCGGATTGAAGAGTATGCGTCAGAAGCATTCGACGACCCACTGCTCAAGCCACTAGGACTGAATTACCGCAAGTTTTGCGCTATGGAGGAGGCTTACCAGCCGTACACAACCGCCGAAGCGGAGGCAACTACTTGCAGCTCTCATGACCCGCCGATTTGGCTTCAAGCGGACTTGTACATGACGCAGCGTTGGAATGCGGACGTTTTACAGTATCGTCGTCTGGGCGTCGATATCATGACTGTGACTGTTGTACCAAATTGCACGCATCTAACTATGCTGCGTCACCCCGCAGTTGATGTGATAGCTCGGCAGATCAGACAACGCATTCAGGTGTAGACGTCAAGTATGAGTATGTACAAGTTAGAGATATTTCTACTCTGTCGCGTTGTCCAACAACTACAGTGGATAGAATGTTTGCGCTAATGCAAACAAACTGGGACCGAAAGATGCTCGGCATGCAATTGAGTGTTCTTGAAGTTTCCCCCTACTGCCAACATGCTACTTTTAGTATCTGCGATAGTTAGTCTCGCGAAAAGAGGTTTAGTGCAAGTGCCTCCGTGATGGATTCCTTTGCCACAGGTCGGATTCGGAGCTAACATCTAAAAACGCAACTATTGGCAAGTTGACACGTGAGTTCCTCTCTTTGAGAAGCTCATTATAATAGCGAGCTAATAGCAGTTCATTCGCTGTGTGGATATCGTTGTTCCGCTCAAACCTCAGCAGCAATTAATGCACTTCAACGACTTTACAAACTGTTGAAAGTGTGCAATTTGCTCGCACCGAACACACCTCACTGACAGCAACGAGAACACAAGAACTAATAAAAGCAAGAAAACGCACGCATCAGGTGTATTTCTTGTCGGGGGTAGAATCAATTCGTCGCGTAGGTGGTGCACGGACCTATTGCAACCTCATGGGGCAGTGAAAGCTCACTCGTCCCGCATCAGCCACGTCGTCTGTTCACTCTCTGTCCTCCCTCACTCTACGCGCCCTCCCCTTTCTTCCGAGCATTTTACCGCCTAGTGGTGGCTGTAGTCGAACTTTCCGTTCAGCTTCTTCCAGTAGTTGCTCTTCTCCTTGTCCTCGTCAGTGGCGCCGCGGGCCGGCAGGACGCCGCAGATGAACCAGGCGGCCGCTCCGCCGATGAGGAAGGGCTGGAAGTAGGCGCGCTTGGACTCGTGCAGCAGGAACTTGGTGTACGGCAGCTTGTGCCATCTCACGGCCTTGTGGGCAACCATCGTGGCTCGATCTCGTGGGCTTCCGGGAGACTTGCGGTTGTGAAGCGGCCGAGAAAAAAGGGGACGACACAGAGCCACAGACCTGGCAACGCATGCACTGACGGAATAGGTTGATCGAATTAGATGGGGAACTACGAGAACTTATATTACTCGCACTTAGTGGAGGGCAACGTGATGGTTGATCATCGGTGCCTTGCCACTCGTCCTGAAGGATTCCCGTAAACCGTGCAGGGTGGAATGGACGCGACACCAAGTACAGGAACGACCCGATGGCATATTCTAGCGTCTCAGGTATGTGCGGAACTGTGAGCGATTCGAGCCACCCTGTCTGGTTGAAAGCGCGCTCGAAAGAGAACAACTTGGTGCCGAGGATCACCTTGGGGTCCACACGACCCTTAACCGTGCGCTCGATCTTGGCGTACAAGCTAAGACGACGCAGCATTTTCTCAAATGGTCTCCACGTCCTTAGCAGGTACCAAGTCGGTCTTGTTGAACAGGAAAATGTCGGAGAACTCGATCTGGTCGATCAGCAGATCGGTAAGTGTCAGGCAACTGGCTGCGGTTCTCCTCAACGTCCGCGAGCATCCGCGGGTCATCGTAGAAGAACATCGCTGCGTCAATGACTATCACGCATGTGTCCAGCAGCATGATGCCACGCAGCAGCGGAAGCTTCTCGCCGTCTCGGACAAGTAATTCGTCAAGCTGGAGGGTGGAGATCCCAGTCGAAGCCGAAGGTGAAGAAGCGCTGATGTCGTCGTCAACGAAGCACTGGGCTCTGTGCGAGACCTCATGGAGCTGCTTAGGGACAACGCAGGGTCGAGCTTGGCGACTTGCATACCTTGCTCTTCGGCGCCTTTGGGCAGCTCGAGCTCGAGTGTTCAGCCACTTGCATGGGCTCACTGATAGTGTACCGGAACCGAGCAAGCCCGAACGAATGCGGGTCGGACTCGTTTGGAAGTTGAATGGCGCGATATAGTTGCTTGAACACGAACAGATAGCGTGGCGACTGGAATGAGCTGAAGCAGAACCAAGGGCAATGATGGACGCTATGCCTTGAGTGAAACGAGCTGAGAAGAGAGACTCTTGGTCATCACTGGTGACTCACCAATTGCGATGAACGATTGAATAGCTAGCTGGACAAGAAGAAAGAGGGACGTTTGGCGTCCAGAACTGATGCGCGACGAAGTCCTGCCACCTCCTGAGAAGCTGAACACCACACGACCTCGTAAACCTACCTTTGCCTTTGCCGTCGGTCTTCTGCCCTGGAATTAATACCTGCCACCTGCACACGATCCCCCTGAAAACTAGAATCTGCGAAGACCCGATACGTGCGACTCAAAAAACAACTCAGACCCTTGCTCGAAGCCTTTGATTTCACCGGAAGAATAGACGCGCAAGTCCATTACGGATGGTTTAGCGAGATGATGAGACGGTCGCAGGCTGGCAGTGTCTAGTTGCTAAAGCTTCGCTTAGTAGTCCTCGTCTCCGCCGAACATGTCCATGCCGCCGCCCATGTCGACCTCTTCCTCTTCCTCAACGGCCTTCTCCTCCTCCTTCGCGGCCTCCGCGCCGGCGGCACCAGCAGCGGCGCCCGAGGCGGCAGCAGCTCCGCCAGCGGCGGCTCCGCCCGTAGAGATGATCTCGATAACCTTGCCCTCCTTGGACAGCAGCGACGAGAAGAGATTGGGCCAGTAAGGCTCCACCTCGTTGCCCGACGCGTGCAGGATGTGGTTGATGGACTCGGGCGTGATCTCGTGCTCTCCGTCGAAGAGGATCATGGACGCGTACGCCACGCACAGTTCATCGTGCTGCTCCTTGGTGATGGTCGACATTCTTCCGCTTTGGGCTTCGGCAAATAAATGCCCCGCGACTGCGACCGACGGTGCGGGTATTGGTTGGCCGGGAGCCGCTTTTCCCTCGACTAAGTACGAGATGCAGAGGTTGCGCCAACGACTAGCCTTCGAGCGACATCCGCGCCAGTGTTGCGCGAGTAATTACACTTTTTACACAAAATAATAATTCGTTGGTAGCCACAATAAGTTTACTACATAGACATTCCATATTATATAAACTGCAAAACTAGACTTGAAGGCACTGTATCCACACCGACTACTTTTGTAATTTCCGTATCGTCCGGAAAAGGTAAAATTCAAACAGGAAAACTCGAAGCGCGCCATCTTGGTACGGCGGAAGACGGAGCGTCGACATGCGCGACGTCAGCGACGCTAACACGGCTTCCGGCAAGTGGGCTGCGCGCGCATCGCTCGACCCGTTCGCTGCAGTGTCCCCCGACGCTTCATCTGCATTCAACGGCCCTGAAACGGCTACGCAATCGCAGGATCAAGCGCTCATCGGCAAGGAGAACCGTCTCCCGCGCTCTGGAGGTCACCCGAACGTCACCATGACGCGCGGATCACAACAATCACTCCTAACAGAACAGCTTCCTTCATCGCTGCTCGGCAAGCGCCCCAATCCAGCAGAAGACGCCCCGCCCAAGCCTTTCTACGCTGAAAATGAGGCACGAGACGTCGACAGAGCGCGGCGAGACCTGCAGGTGATGGTCAATGCTGTGACGCACTTCGAGTCGCGGTCGTCGCAGCTGCACGGCGTGCCACTGGGGCTGGATCTGGAAGAGGAGGAACAGGAACAGGACTCGACGATGCTGGTGGACGACTTCAGCCACACGGGGCTCCTCCGCTTCGGCTCAGTGGCGCTGGGCGAGAAGAGGAGCAAGCAGCTGACGCTGGAGAACCCCAGCGATCTGGGCAACGCGCGCATCAAGTATGAAGGTTATGCTATGGTGAGGAACGGAGATGCAGACAGTGCACAGCTGAAGACGAGGTTCAAGTGCGACCTGCACTTGTGTGTGGTGGACGCGCTCAAGTCGGTGACGCTGAGAGTCACGTTCGAACCGCTGGCGGCAGACGTGGGACGACAGGTGACGGCCATGCTCAGGTTCACAGTGAACGACACGTTCAAGCTGCAGTGCAGAGCGACGGGAATTGTGACGCCGCGTGTCCCGAGGTTGGTCAGGTTTACTGGAGCAATTCCGGCTCAAGCAGTTGCCAAGCAGCCGAGACCTCCCAGGATACCTTCAGCGATGGCCAGACAGCTGGCTGTGAGGACCTCGTCGGAGTCGAAGAGTACCGCCTTCACTTTATCGAGTGCGCTGGATCCGAGTGATCTTGAGCCTGAGCAGGAGCCTATAGCCAGGCCGAGGCCGAAGGTGGGAGATAAGCGCCGCTCCTCAGCCGCTATGGAGTTTTCACCACCGAGGAACAGGTCAAAACGACGGAAAAGCGAGCCGCGTATGGGAATGGCGAAGGCATTGACGCCGAGAAAGTGTCTTGGTGCCTCACAAGACCCACCCTCAGCGAAGAAGCCTTTCTCGGGGTCTTGGTGGAAGCAACGTCAGGAGGTTTACGACGAGAACTGGATGGCGAAGCAGACCGAAGGTTTCACGAAATGGATTAATTACGTGCTGTTAGACGGCACAGCTCAGCGATTGGGCGGAGGCGAAGCACAGGACGACGTCGAGGATCAGCCTTCTGGAGTAAGGCGACGATTCAATTTCTCATCGCTCCGCGTGCTCGCACAAAAGCGCATGGAGTCTAAGTGGGCACAAGCTGCAGTGGAACTGTATCACTTGCCGAGTATGGATGATATCCTGTTTAATTTGCAGGATGAAATTGGTAACCAGAAGCTTCTTTTCCGTGCCGACCGCCCTGTGTATGCCGACGTTGGCTTGCAGGAGGAGCTCATTAGCCTGCTGAATAATTATCACCCGGTATGGCTCTGTTTGGGTCTGTATGCTGTGCTCGGAAGTCAAGTCATGAGACAGGAGAAGTGCTCGTTGCGGTCAATTTTCAGTACCACCACTGTCAAACTGGTCAGCCAAGGAAAGAAGGCATCGCCTCCAGACCGAAAAATGCCGCGCGTACTGCGCCGAATCATCTTGAAACACTTGGTCAAGGACTCACATGTGGCGCAAAATTATCGCCTGGTGAACAATCTCATGACACCGCTCGATGGGTCCACTGCCGATCGCAACGATGGTGGTAATGCGTTCAAGAACACGAAGAAAAACATCAACGGTCGCGAATATTTTGATTCACTGACGCAGTCGTTCATGCTGAAGTTCCTCATGCTTGTGATCTTTCTGGACCGCGCAATCGAGCACAAAGCGGACAAATTCGCTCACTTTCCATGCCTCTTCCGAATTGCGTCATCGACCAAAAAGACCGCCTCGGGTAAACCCCAAAACAGCAACAGCATCACTCAGCGGAGCAACAATGGCGATGATTTCGGGCTCTTGGCGAAGAACTCGAAGGTGTTCGTGACTGAGTTCTGCAGACTGTTCTTGGCGAGCGAAGGTCGTATCGATAAGCACTTAAAGTTGTTGGGCTACATTCTGAAGCACGAACAAACGGCGTTGGATGAGATTGATCTGGAGATCAAGAGCTTGGAAACTGACCTGCGTGATGGGGTCCGACTTGCAAAACTCATGGAGGCACTTACGGCTCCTACCTCTCCCTCTACAAGCCAGGATGGAGATTTCTCACAGCCAAGAGGCTTGTCATCGTTCTTGCGTGTGCCGGCTCTGTCGCGATTACAAAAAGTCCACAACGTTGAGATTTGTCTGCATTTCTTACAAGATAAGTGCGGCGCGAGCGTTCTTGATAACTTGAAGAGCAACAATGACAAGGGCGAGCAGAAGCACAGATTAAATGGACGTGTCCGTGTGTCATCATCTGGGTTTGCTGGGCTGCGCAGCAAGGTAGATGAGAAGATGGTGGAAAATCTGGCCAAAGACATTGTGAATGGGCACCGGGAGAAGACTTTAGCACTGCTATGGAAGCTCATCAGTTCCTTCCAGTTGCAGTCCCTTGTGGACGCTCAGACCATGAGACAGGAGATCGCGAACGTTGCCAAACGAATGAGTTTCCAAGCGAAGGACTTCTTTGACGTCCAACAGCAAAATGCACCGCTTGATCATGCGAACGAACACGAATGTTACGGATTGTTATTGGAGTGGTGTCGTGCCGTCTGTGCTAACTACAATGTCGGTGTAAACGACTTCTCGGCTTCCTTTGCGGATGGAAAGGTGCTCTGCTACCTTCTGCACTATTATCATCCGATGCTGTTGTCAAAATCGGACATGCTACCGACAACTAGTGAATTACACAACGAAGATGCTCAGCAGCTCAGCGAAAAGACGCTCCTGTCCAACGAACAGCGGCACTTTGCTATCATCAACGACCGGATCAAACAGCTTGGAGAAGTGCCGGTACTCATGCCACAGCAGTACAACACCAAGAACCCGCCAGAAGAGAAGCTGGTGGTAACGTTTGTGTGCTACCTGCAGTCACGCCTGATGGATTCATACGGCGAGATTCATGCTGCCTCCAGATTGAAACGTTGGTGGAAGAGCCCATTTATCCGCTTGCGCATGCACCGCAAGAAGAACGCCAATGCGCGCATTATTCAGCGGTTCTGGTACACTTCCAACAAGAAGAGACTTGCCATCCGCCAGTGCCGCAAACTCTTGAGAGCGGCACACCTCGTTAAGAGTACAGCGCGAATGTGGCTGGCCCGGAGACGATATATTCGCTTCCTGAAATCTGTCGTTGCCATTCAGAGGGCATTCCGCGCACGCCGGCAATTGCAAATTAACGGAGATTCGGCAGGCGCTGTTCTTGTTATTCAGTATCATTGGCGGAAGCAGCTGGAATGCAGACGCGAGAAGGATCGGCAACTTCACGAAGTCGTGCAGCGCAAGGTCGCGCGACGAACGCGTGTGAAGGAAAGCTGTGCTATCATCGAGAGAAACTGGCTGCAGTATTTGTCAAGGGAAGGAGCTCGTCTTCTGCGACAGCAAATGATCGCAGATCGGCATTATGCTGCTACCCGAATCCAAGCCGCATGGCAACAGGGTCGCATGTGCTCTGCAGCACGTAAACAACGAATGCAGACGTGGCGACAAGTGCGCTGTGCGGCACGAGTTATTCAGCGTGCTTGGAGCACCTCCCAGCTTCGCCGCGAAGAGCGTCAGCGAGTGTTAGCGTTGCAGCGCTTTGAAGAAATGATGAAGGAGAAGGAACTGCAGAAGAAGCAGTTCAAGCTCAAACGCAAAGTGGAAACCCGTGCTGCCAAGTGCGTTCAGAAAGGCTTCCGCAATTTCGCGCTGCGCAGACGTGAGGTGGCTGCAACGAAGCTAGCAACCGCGTTCCGTGGCACCAAGCAGAAGCTCCAGTATCGGAAGGAGAAGCGTGCCGCTGCGGTGCTTCAGCGAAATGTCCGCGCGTGGCGTCGGAGACGGCAGGTAGCGGGACTGCTGCAATTTTACAGGATGCTAAAGACATACCAGCGAATGAAGGCGACCGAAGAACAACGACGCAAAATGCAGCTGCAGGAACTCAAGCACAAAGTGGAAACGCGAGCTGCACACCGCATTCAAGCTGGTTTCAGAAGCTGTCGATTCCAGAAGCAAACGCTGGCTGCAACGAGAATTCAGAGCTTGGCGCGATCTTGTCTCGTGAGGAGCTGGTACTCCAGTCTTCGCCAGAGTGTGTGCCTGCTTCAGAAGAATGTGCGGATATGGCGTCGTCGGAGACAGCTCTGTGCATTGCTGGTATTCCAAAACATGTTGTTGTGCTACCGTCGTAAGCAGCGAGAGGAGGAGGAACGGCAGGAAGGTATCCGCAAAGATCGGCTTCGACGCTTACAGGAGAGCGTGGAACACCGTGCGGCATACCGCATCCAGTCGATGTATCGGTTTTATGCCCACCACAAGCGGATGCTTGCTGCTATAGTCGTTCAAGCGGCCTTCCGTGGATCCAAGGAGAAGCAGCAGTACTCCAAGACACGCAGTGGTATTATGGTTGTTCAGCGCGCGATACGCTCGTGGCTGGCAGTGGCGAAATTCCAACGAGCATTGTACGTTCATCGCGCAGCTGTGAGCATCCAGAAGTGTGCGCGCGGGTGGATTTCTCGTCGTCACCGCTTCAACTTCTACGCTTTGCAGACGCAACTACAGCGACTCCGTGTGCTCATATCGTGCTGGCAAATCCAGTTCTGGTTCGCAAACCGTATGATGAAGCACCGCAAGAAGCGCACGTTGCTTGTGCGAGCTCGCTGGACTCAACTCCGCGCTGGAATCATACAGAAGCGCATTGCCGACGCGAATAAGATTGCGCTGTGCTGGCGGTCATTCTGCCTTAGGAATGTTGTCAACGCACGAATCCAGCGCAAGCAGCAGATGGATACTGCGGCCCAGCGGGTGCAGGTGTGGTGGCTGGGTCTGTGTTGCAAGTGGGCGGAGCGCCAGCGACGAGCAGAGGAGAAACGTCATCGTGAGTTGGTAGCGATGGCGTTGGCTATGGCAAAGACGCGTGCGGAGCGTATTGTTGGCATGTGGCTTCGCCAAAACGTAATAATACCCTACCGGGAGCGTAACTTCCACTACGTGGCGGTGCGGAAGGTCCAGGCGTGGTGGCGTGGAACGCTGGTTCGCTTGCATTACAGCACGCCACAAATTACTCAGCAGCGCAAGAAGTTGTCCAAGATGAAGTTGGTTGGACACGAGCCACGTACCAGCACGGCCACTTCATCGAGCAGTTTGCAACAACTGAGAGTCAAGCCTCACGAAGAGAGGAGTGTCCAGACGGAGCAGCCGCAGACTCTGGGTGCGCGCCTGGATATGGCTCTGCACATGCTGCTGCATGGCAAACGCCTACAGGATATGCTGTTCGCAAGCCACACCATCGAAGTGTGCACGCGGTACTCGCGGGAATGCTGCCGCAAGTGCGTTCAACTCCAGATCTCGTCTACCATTTTCGCAGCAATTCGTGGTCTGAACCGCAGCCGTCCGCACGTGGAGCTTCTACACCAACTTTTGCTGGTGCTGAAGAACCTGACTGTGTATCGACGTTCGATTGACAAGATCAAGCCGATGCGGACGGTGGTTACTGATGATGCGGATGGCAGGCTCGAGGTGGATCTGCGCGCTTTGGACACGTTGGTTGACCTGCTGCACATCCATCGCGATATGCACCACGTTTTCGTGCTGTCTGCGACTGTTATCACGTACTACTTGGGGCTGTTGAAGCCCCTAGCCGCAAAGAACGCGGGTGTGCACGAGAGCTGGAGTGAAGCCGAGAAGCGTCTGGGCGGGCTGCTGGAGCTTTTGTCGCGGAAGTTGGCACTTTACAATGCCACGGCCTCGTTCAGACGTGTGAACCAGATCCCTGAGAAGAGCAACGCGAACAACCTCATGAGGAAGATGAACCCGAAGACAGCCGTGTCCATCATGGAGAAGCTTACAGTGCTGCTGGAACGGTAAGGGTACGTAGGACAGTATGACCTGTATCATAATTTGAGTCGCCTAATATGACCATGCACGGAAAGCATCAACGCTGTTTATCATATGAGTGCAGCTGGTAGTCGTGAAAGACACATCAAGCGTTTTGTCCTGGCCTCGAAAATTAAGATTACATGCATACATGTAATATGCATATTATGTACATGAGGGGTACTGTGTGAGGTCACAAATACCGTTTGTTCCTTCTGGAGTTCCTCGTGTTAGCGGCTAGCCGTTCTAACACGATGATCTCCGGAGAGGCTTTCCAGGAAAGAACACCTTTGTGCATCCAAACTCGTAGTAAGCGGCAATCAAAGTCCCAACGTTAAATCGTTTTTTTAGTTTACGGAAGTGTGACATTTGCTATTGACAAATTTATGCTATGAGCCACTAATCGGGAATCAAAGTTGGAAATACGGCAATCACAGTCGTAGGATTTGTGCCAACGGTAGGCTACAGTGCACTCGCGCCAAAAGTCTGCGGTGTGCTTGCGCCAAATGGTCACCGCCCCATTCTCCAATTTAGCATCCGCCGTATACATGCGGCCCCCTCCGCCACGCGTCGCCCGCCACACGGTCGAGGAGAAGCAGCGGGTGCTTGCTGAAGGGCATCGCGGAAAGGCAGATGCGCATTTTAGAGCGCACCGCTCACGCTACCATGGAGTTTATCACGCCGGCACTTGTCTCCAGTATGGAGTTACACTGTGGCAAGGCTGTGAATGACGCTGTCGACGGCAAAAATGTGGTCTACGGAATGTGACGTCTTCGACGAGGCCAGTGTTTCACCACCCAACCGTTCAAATTTAGCACCATCAATTGTTGCGTGATCACACGAATTATCAAAAGGGAGTGCTCACCGACTTCACAGTTTAGCGACACCAAGACCATTGGCATGGGCACATGTCGACAGTGTTGCACCACTGCTGCAGAAACTAGTATCTACGAAGATGCAACTACAAGGCTAGACCAGTGGCGCAGGCTATCGCTGACGTCAGATAGCCGACTATTTGGTCACAGGAAAGCCTTCCTAGCTAGCGGTCAGTGAGCAACAACTGGAAAACAGGGCTCGAAGTGCTTGGAGCGATGGAACGTGGGCCGTGTGTCTCGCTCCAGCATCTTTTGTGCGGGCCACCATCGCCGCAGTCGCCGTCTCGGCACTATGAGAAAGTGGCAAGAGCTGCGGGTTCACAACGAATCCGTTCTGACCCTCCTTAGTGAAGAATTCGTTGGATTCCATGCGGTAGTTGTAGACGGTGACTTACAGGAGCTCCAGTCGGAATCTATTAGATGGAAAGGCACCGGCGAGGCAACAATGCGATACGTTCAAGCCGGGCGATTCGGGGGAGAAGAACCCGACAAGCATTGGAGAAGATGCTGATATTTGTGTGTTGTTAAAACTACCGAGCGTGGACTGCATCCCAAAAAGCAGGCCATGCCGAACGCACTTGGGGGGGGGGGGGGGGGCTATGTGGAAGCGGCGATGCTGTGGCAGGAGGCGACGGACTGCTTTCCCTGGAGATCAAACTTGTCGTCGTAGGTGCTACTGGTCCTGCCGAAGATCATCTTCTTCATGGTAAAGTAGAAGGCGAACAAGTTGACGAGGCTGGCGGCGCCCATGGCGAAGAACATGTGCTCGAAGTTGCCGTCGTTCAAGTCGTCGGTAGGGAGGTACGGCGAAAACATGACGATGAAGACCGACATCATGACGCTGCCCACGGACGCCATGACGAGGTTGACACTCTGGGACGTACTCTTGAGGCCGATCGGCACCACCGAGTAGAACACGTCGTAGGCCGTCACGTTGATGAGGATTTTGGCCAAGGTGATGAAGACATAGTTGGCGATAGCGGCCGCCCACAAAATGTCGTTCAGGTGCTTGCTGCTGCCGCCGTTCAGGATCGGGTCGCCGTTGGCGTAATGGACTGCAAGTTGGCGTCCGTCTGGTCGTACGCGCACTGCCAGATGATGGCGTACGCAGCGAACGGCAAGGCGCTCACGAGCTTCTTGTAGCTGCCAACCTGGACGCCGTCAAACTCGCCGCCTTTACTATGTCGAGGAAGGATTGGTCGTTGGCGCCGTACACCCAGCAGACCACACCGGCCAGCACCATCGCAGCAGCAACGTACGACAGCACGTCCGTTGTCGGCGCTGAAGGACGAAGCGACGTTCACGACCAGCGAGAAGAGCAGGAGGAAAGGGCCCGTGACAACGACGGCGCCGCTGAGGTTGACCACCACCTCCTTGGTCATGATGTTCGGATGCGCGGCGATAGCCACGAGGAAGTCGCCGATGCAGTGGCAGATGCCGAAGGTGAGGATGGTGCGGAAGCAGCCCCACTTCCCGTCGGCCAGGTAGACGCCGAAGATCGGCGTAATGTAGTCGATCGATGTCCTTGTGCTCTTCAAGGCGCTGGCGGACACGAGTCTCCAGCCGATCTTCTGCATGAAGTTCTTGAGGCCTTGGTTGATGCCGTAGTAGCTCAGGCGCTCGGACAGCTCCATCATGAGGATGAAGACGCAGACTTGGAACAGCACGCTCTTGTACTTGCGCGGGTGAGTGTCCAAGTCGCTAGCGTATGCGCCTCTGGGCGAGTCGAGGGCCGGGGGCTTGATCTTCGACGAGGTGTTCGGCCTGAATCACGACGTCGCTCAACTCCCTGAATTCTCAATGAAGAACTATTATAAATGTTATGAAATGAAGCAAGCCAATTTAAACTTACTTTCATCTACTGGCGCGAGCTCTTTCTGTTCTGCATACGCGATTCGACAGCTCGACGCGTAGGCTTTCTCTTGCGGTTCGAGCGGCGTGCACTTCCAATACTGTCGCGCATCACACCACTAGCGACAGGAGAAACTTCGACTGACGAGGGCGTCGGAGTCGGTTGAGTTGGAAGGTCCGTCAATTCAGGAATGAGGTCTTCTTCATCCAGCGCCACCGTATCAGCGCTACTTTCTGTAGAAGCCGGGCTAGACATGCCCTCCTCCAGCCGCATATCACCATCACTATCCGGATCTAAATCATCATCTGCAACATCTGTCAGAAATGTGGCGCTGGCAATATCTCCTACGAGTACAGAGTCCGTGCCATCCACATGAATACTGCCGTCTGTTTCTGAATCCGAGCTCTCTGCGCGCGAGGAATCTTCACGGCTATCCGCGTGAGTGCTTGTCAAAGCACGGTCTGCAGCTGTGCGTCTGCGACGTGGCCGAACAAACTGGCGACGGCGACTATCAGCGCCAGGGCATGGTATGCCTGCATGAATGCAGGCAGCCACAATATGGCAGCACATGCCGTGCATTCGACTGTAGACACACGTACACGCCCTGCTGCGAGTGTCGACTACCCGTCCCCCTTCTGGCATCCCTTCAGTTTGCATCCGACGTGCATTCATGGATTTGATGGAGCGCATCAGCTCCTTTCGCTCATCGGCTGTCAACGCACCGGCTCTTTGATTGACGACGTAAAAATCCGCGGATAAGTCGCCGACCGGAGGGATGCGCCGTACGGATAGCCAGCCACGACTGTTCATAAATCGATAAAGCTTGAGCGATCGGTCGGAAGCGGCAGCGACCGTGTCAAATGGCACGTCTCGATTCTGAAAAGCGAGCTGGGCACCGTTGAGATTGCCGACCAACTCTCGGGGTGTAGCCAGACCTTCCGCACAGTGCAACTTTAGTGTTCGATGATATTGCTTCAAAGGGTTATTTGAAGCGGCATATCCACCAGGTGTGTAGAACGCCTGCCAGCGGGAAAACCGGGTCGAGTTTACCCAAAACCTTTTCACATGATCTGTGAGTTTACGTACTGAAGAACCGAGACGAAACCTGTCCCATCGCTCCAAAACGCAGGTCTTTACAGCAGGAAATGCATCTTGAGTCGCATAATGCATGTCGTACAAATCCGCAAACACAACTCGTGTATCTTCTGTGCTCGCACGGAATGTGCGAGCATGTTTCCACACATTCTGCGTCACGTGAAACCAGCACATCAAAATGGTTGTACCTGGAAGCTCGGCCGAACAGGCGTTGAACTGCGCATTGCAAGCATCTGACATCATGAACTGCGGCGAAATGGCATCCAAACACACGCGCTTCATGAAGCTGATGCACCATCCGACGTCAATTGCGCGCTCTTGAGATGTGCAAAAGTAAGCGAGCAAAAAGAACTGGCCGCACCGATCTGAGTATCCAAAGGCGAACACGTTGTAGCCGTTGATCACCATACTGTGGGTGCTGTCAACGTGAAATATCGTAGTGCAATCCGACCGATTCTGCACTGCAATATAGTCACGGACGAGACGTAGACGCGTCATGCCAACACGATAAGGAGAATCCTCAGATCCGTCTCCGAGATGTGAGGCGCTGCTCGCGGTACCGGGCATATCACTTTGTTGCGCGTCGCACAGTATCATCATGTCGCGCTCAGGCAGCGACTGTAGATCCAGCTGATCGTACAGATTTCCATCGCAAAGCTGAATCATCGGCGCAATGGAATCTCGTGGGTTATCCCACCTCCAGTTTTTGACAAAATCAGTCACTTGAGTGTCTTTCGGAGCAGGACCTGTGATCACACCTGCCTCGACCATGGCGCTGAGAGTTGTAAACAACTTGGTGGCTGTTGTTTTGACTCAACTACTTAGCTTCTCGTTAGTAAACGTCTTCATTGCAGGGGAAATCTTGCGCTCCGTTGGAGTTGGCGGATAGGTTCTGTGCATGACACGCTCGCCTTGCTGAAACACCTCACAGGTGCTAGAGGACAGACAGATCTTGAACTTGTCCCGACACGGACATGATGCCGTCTCTGTCGATGTAGCGTCGTCGTCAGGGGCAGTGAGTCTGGCACGACACCGCTGAGACCGGCACAGTACCATTTGAGACCGCATTTGATGCATTCAGCAAGCTAGATCGAAGTCCTTATCAAATTTATGATCCACAGAACATCCCCACTGGATTACTCTTGTCGATACAGTGAGTTGGCAGTGAGTCCCGAAAGGACTGTAGTGCCCCCGACACTGTTGATCTCCATATCTTGGTCCATGTTGGTCGGCGACGTCTTGGCTGGGCCTCCTCGCCATCCGATTCAAACGTCTGTAACTGCAGAATTCCATCAGAACTGGATAGCAGCTCGCTATCGCGCTCGGACATTGTTAGTGTTCACTATTGCCTTCGGCAATGCACGCAGGAGGCGAACAGAGAAGCATATATTGAGCTAAACAGCTACAAAAGTCACTTCAACATCTTGAAGTGCTTTTTTGGTGTTTGTCTATTTTTTGCTGGTGGCGCCTTTCTGGCAATTTGGTGGTGCGTCCTTTTTTTTCGAGCACCACCAAGAGGGATCCATCCGCTTGGTGGTGCTGCACCTTCGTCCGGTGGTGCAACACCGAATTTTGGCAGGCCAAGTCCTCACTCCGTCTTCGACTTTGATTGATGTATTTCCAACTTTGATTCCCGATTAGTGGCTCATAGCATAAATTTGTCAATAGCAAATGTCACACTTCCGACTTTGATTGCCGCTCACTACGAGTTTGGATGCACAAAGATGTAGTTGAATGATTATTCGCAAGTTTTTTTTTTCTGGTACGGGTGTGGCAAGTGCCCATATTGAGCACGACAAAGCCCTGTCTGTGATGTTGCGTCCATAATGCGCTCCACCAGCCAGAGGAATGTTTCCCTCGCAAGTGGGTTCAAAGTGGTTCACTCCCATCATTCGGATCGTAAAGGATCTTGACGATAAGAAAAACAATAATGTTCGTTGACTGAAAAAAAAACCTTTATCACACTCATGTTCCACAATTGACTCCAAGATCAACAAGTGAACACCATGGATTCTACGTGGACTTTTCTAAACCCTGGAAGTTAGCCTTGGACCAATTGTTGCTGCCGAAGAACAAACCAAGTGGTTTTGACTTGAATATTCCCGTGTTCATTCAGTGCTAGGAACTTCGCCAAATTTCACTAACTACCCAAGAAATCCCCAATAAACGAGGACAGTCGACGTGATCGAGGTAAATTGCAACTTCTTCGAGAGGTCATGGGTTTTTACGATACTTGCAGCCGTGGATAATGCCGCATTCTGTGAGGTCTTCTAAGCCTAGTTATTTCAATATGGGCCAGGCTACCCCGAGAGGGTTTTTTGGCTGGTGGGAACATCGTCATCCCAAGATGCTGTTTCATTTTAATGCCCAATTACGTGGGGAACCCTACTTGGATTTCCAGACGATCCATGAGAGTACTCGTCGAAGTTCCGTGAAGAATTGGAAGCGATGGGTCTGCAAGAAGCTGGAAAGACTCTTTCTTTGAACTTCTTCTACCGTATAATACTTCTTTGATCCGACAACTTCTTATATCCGACATCCCCCAGCAGCCAATTAAATCACAGCGAATTGCACTTGTGAAAACTGCTTCTTTTATCCGACTGTACCACTAGTATACCAATATTGAGGCTGTCACCACCATCTACTGCGCTCTTGCAAGTGTAATTGCGAGCACAACTCCCTCACGACGAGGACAGCGACGCTGTACTGGGGACAAAGGAGCACTGAAATGATAGATACGCAAGTAGGTCAAAAATAGACAAGATGTGATCTCGTCGCTGTTTGGCACTATCTAAATATATGTAGCAACTCGTTTTCGCTTGACGCTATTTACTTGGGAACGCGCGTATGTATGTGCGTATGGACGCGTGCAAGCCCCTGTGCGTGGGTACTCTGTTCGTTTTGGGAGGTTTGTCGTCATTTGACTTCGTTTTGGCTAACGAAATCTGTGACCTTAATTTTGTCGTCAGTCATTCATGTTGTGATGTAGTGAGTAAGTTCCGACGATTACAAAGTTAATGCTAGCAAAAGTTTCTATGGGCCAAAGTTCGTCGAACTGCGTTCCAAGAATGCGTGATCTACGGGTAATTCCATTGAGAACTCGTACCGATGAAGAACAAGCGGAATGCCAGCTGCACGTAGTGCTGCTGCAGCAATCCGGTAACGCGGGTTTTAGTAACCTCAGCAGTCATTTTAGTAGTCATATATTAGACTTAGTACTAGCGCAGAATTTACAGTTTAGTAGAACTACGACTAATTCCATATAAAGACCGAGTTCCTCTTAGTATTAGTACTTCAAAGTATTATACTAAATTTAAGAAAGTCCCAGTAGGGGAGTCGAACATCTAGAATGAGCACAACATAAATGAGCGAAAACCAAGAGGAAATATGAGCGAGAAAGAGCCGACAAGATAAGCCAAATCGCAAAAAGGGGGGTCACATTTCGCTCATTCTAACATCGCACTTAGCCGAACAGAAGATTTACGAAACCGCCAGTTCAGAAAATGCCGAAGCAGAGCGATTGCCAGCATTTTCTGCGGGAGATGGAGGATATCCTGGCACTCAACGCTCTCGAGGAGGAGAATGATGGCATGCTGATGCTGAATGAGTCTGTTGAAGAGGCGGATCGGCTTCTATTCTCGGATACGAGTGAAACCAATGAATTACTCCAGCTTGTGCAGTCGTCTCGCTAACTAGTTGATCGAGAGTGCGCGATAAAGAGCACTATCTTCGTCGCTGATGCTTTTCGGTACTACATACCGGATCAGCGCTTTCGTGGCATCACTCGAATGGACAGGGAGACTTTCGAGCGTGTTGTTGGCGAAATTGAGAGCCATCGAGTGTTCCAGAACAATGCGTACTGCGACCAAGCAGCGGTTTGGAAGCAGTTGGCGGTGGCACTTGATCTCTTTGCCAATTACGGCACTGGTGCGTCACTAAGTAGATCTGAACGACTGTGGGGGATTGGGAAAGGTATTGTGGATGGCTACACTAACAGAGTTGTTACGGTCCTGAACGATCTGTCAGGTCAGTACGTTCGATGGCCAAGCCCTGAAGAGCGGCGCAGGTCATCGAGGCATATGGCTTCACTCGGTTTTCGTGGCTGCGTAGGTTTCATTGATGGAACGACAATTCCGCTTGCCCAGAAGCCAGGCAAAGACGGAGAATGTTTTGAATGGTATCTGGAGAACGAGCGCTCAGGACGGGTCGCTTGTGGTGTGATCATGATGGCTGAACCTGACGGTGACGCGTTCTGCGACGAAGCGCTTGTCTGCTGCGTTACGTGGCAGCTGGCAACAGGTAAGTCTGAGCAGCAGGTACAAAGCTGGAATCACTGCAAAAATCACCGTTGGCTGGACTTTCAGCAACAACAATACTGAAATCGGATTCTTGGCTAGCTTCCGACCTGCTGCGAAGACTTCCTGTGCCCACCAGTAGGGGTACACCAAGCTCTAGCGTGGCGGACGGAGTGATGTTTGCCTTGTCCGCGAGAAGATCCTTCATCCTGGCGAATTCAGGACACTTTCGCTCGAGTTTCTCCTGGAAGGACATGCCTCGGGTGAGTTCCTGTTTCGTAAGGCCGGCCCCAGTGGTCGACTGACTCAGTTTCAGCGTCTTCTTGAAGCGCCGCAAATAGGTCCTCCATCGTTGCTCCATGTTTCGAGCCGTTAGCCTTTGAAGTGACACCGTCGTCGCGTTTTTCTTAAGGTGCTTTACAAGGGCTTCAAACCCATCGGACTTCTTGACCTTCTCCCCCACCTTCGTCTTCTCGCCAGTTCAATGGATGGCCTTGTAGTTCTCCGGCACTTCCATCCAGGTAACAATGATCCTGTAGTCGTCGCGGGAAAGGTGAGCCTTCTTCATCACTCTATCCCCTCCACTTTCTTCACCTTCCTCTCCGCCCTCTTCCTCCTCTACGACCTCCTCAAGCTCGATATGCGCTTGCTCGTCTTCATCTTCGTCGCTTTCAGCTTCCTCCTCGCGAAGGTCGAGGATTGGCGTTGGGGAGGCAGCAAGGAGAACCATGTGATCTTCGTCCAGGAAAATTCGGAAGCGAGGGCGGGAACGAGGGAACTAGCGGGAGCGATGGGAGCCACAGGTTGAACTTCAAAATGAGCCCTCGCTCATCTCTGAAATAAGCTACCTCCAGAGGTAGCTTATTTCAGAGATATGCGAAACATAGGAGGAAAATAAGCGAAGGGAAGCTCCAAAGATGAGCCATTTTTCTGACATGTTCGACTTCCCCTATTATTATCAAACTCTGCGTCCGACGTTGCACGCACTTGTTGTCTCCCTACTTCCGCCTCAACAGTTTCTTGGTCGTATTGTCAAATTTCAAAGGAGCCCATGATGAATTGAGCAAACCGGATATACACATGATTATGGGTCTCCCAGATAATCGATTCGGAGACTTGGCGCCATTTCTCGATCTGATTATTGGGATGCCTATTCAAGTAATCTAAAACGTTGCAACAGCAAAACCTTTCACCCGACTTTTTCCTGTACTCTACGAGTCTGATGCAATTGAAAAGGTTGGCCGGACCCCGGGTTCCCGCAACAGAAACCGAAAAAGGCGGGAATTATTTATTTAATTTTGGACCTGCGGTCGCGGCGACCGCGTGCAAAACTACATCGTTTAGGAAACCAATAGCGCATTGGGGCCGTGTCGAGCAGCAAGTCGCCCGTGGACCCCGCGTGGAGCAGCAAGTCGCCCGTCGCCCGCTCAGAGCAGCAAGTCGCCCTCTCAGAGCAGCAAGTCGCCCGTGGGCCCCGTGTGGAGAAGCAAGACGTCCTTGTATCAAGAGCATCAAGCGAATATGACGCAACGGCGCGGAGGAGGGTCGCGGTCAACAATTCCGCAACGTAAACGAAAGAAGGGTTCTGACCGACAAGCTGCCGCATACCTTCGAGCAGTAGAGCTCCTGGGTGCTGACACCGTGAAGCAGATAAGACAGGATTGGGAATCTTGGGACACAATCTTCGGTGGCAGGGAGTGGCAACAATCTGAAGGCGTGGTGCTGCAGTTGATACAACAGGGACTATCCGAGCGCGTGATCCGATCCATTATTCCAGTCGGTGGGAGCCGTATTTCGAGGCGGAGAAAGGTCCTTAAGGATGGAATTGACACCTTACACACAAGAAGATTGCCAGTCAAGCCATGGCACGCATTTAGTGAGCTGGACCTGGATGCTTTTAAGACTCACTGCGCTACTTGGATACTCGAGGATGGTTTTCCCTGCGCCCACCGCCGCCCACGTCAGTACTTCACAGAGCCGAAACTGACGTGGGTTGTCGTGCATTCTCGGTATGTGGATGATATCTTGCGCGCCCATCCCGACGCCAGAACGCTAAGCTATTCACGCTTCACTCAGTACGTGCACTTTTACTACCCTGGCGTCCGCTTAACACGAACTGCAGAAGACGTGTGTGATTGTTGTGTTCGACTGGATATCTTACTTCAACAGTCCGATATCACCGAAGATGAAAAGCAGACAATCCTCTTAGAGAAGCGCACACACCTCGACGAAGCAATCGCCCAGCGTCGATTTGTGTCGACGTTTATCAAAGACTACTCTGCTTTGCACGCACCAGAGCAACTTCTTCCGCCTGTAGTCATTCCAGACACGTTTGACGACAACGACAACGCTGAGGAAGCCGAGCATGATCGCGGCTCTGAGTGCGACGAGCGATTGAATGAAGACAGCGCAAAGCAGTATTGTCGCGTCCAAATTCAAGCTGAGGATTACGGTGGAGGAATATCGATGCCGCATTATGGCCATTCCCGTCCTTCAGCTGACTACTTCAACAGCAACTTGATTATCCAAAACTTTGTCGTTGCAGATATTTCAAACAAGCAGAACAACGTGTTCTTTTATGACGAACGCGCGCAAGACAAGAATGCAGATGCACTCTACAGCCTCCGTCTCCTCTATCATCTTTCGACTCTACAGAAAAATGCTTGCAATGGAATACCAGGTGCGGAGATAAGCTTCAGTCTGCTTGACAACTGTGTTGGACAGAACAAATCCAAAGTAGTGATGATGTTTTTCGCTATGCTGTCAGTGGTGTTTCCGTACAAGAAGGTGGTTCTATGCTTTTTGCTTCCCGGGCATTCACACAATATCGCGGACCGTGTCATCGCTTGGTGTCGTAATGCCATGAGTGGCCTCAACATTTACTCACCTATTGCACTGGTGGAGAAAGTGAACACAGTGAAGAGTGTCAACAGTATTTTTCTCGACCACAATGACCCACAGCGTCCATTTTTCATCGAGTGGAGTGCACTTCTCTCAAAATACTTTACTCCGCCTCCTGCTGGCTACACATCCAACTACCTATTCGAAATTGACGAAGGTGTCTGCACGGCGCGCAAAATGGTAAGTACGCCAGATGACCAATCGATCATATTCTCGATGATACCGCACAGCAACATCGAGGCTGTCCGCAAGGCAGTGTTGGCTGAGCTTTTTGGAGCAAACATCAAAAGTGTTTGGGAAGCATCCGTTCGCGGCGTCCAGCTCCCTCGCCATCCAACCAAAGAACTATCCGCAAAGAAAATCAAGTCATTGTCAGCCAAGTATTTCTCAATACCACAAGAGCACCTCGGCTACTATCCTGCCGTGCCTGAAGCGATCCTAAACGCCCCAGAGATCAATACCGAGCACACCGAAACAGTAGACCCCAACACTGATGCCACCGCGGGAAAACACAAGCCTGGTCGACCTCACAAGAAGAAAGTGAAGCTGCGAGCTAAACAGCCTTCCATTCTGCAGTTCTTCAGCTCTGCTGCGAAGTAGAAAGATATAGTAGTTTGACCTTTTTTTAAAGGAAAAAAATACCATTGCATTTTACCAAATACCGGTTGTTTTGCCAGAACCGGGGTCCTTGTGGGACCCCGGGTGCCCGCCAAACGCTTCAATTGAAAAGGTTTCACTCCACCTGCACAAGATAAGATCCTGGAATTCCCGCTTGTTACCGACAACTCAGCGTCTAAAGTACGACAGTGGCGGAAGTGTAGTAGGTGTTTGTCGAAGTGCCATCCATGTAGTTTTTCGCATCAGTGCGATAAATGACGAATGCATCACCACTAAGCCCCAGTGAAATTGCCTCCACCGTGGTGACTCGGCATCAGGGTTGTCAACCCACACTACGATACTCGTCCTGATAGCTACCAATCGAGTTACTAAGCGTACAAGCTCTTCTGTAAATTTGCCACCCAAAGCCGCAGCCTGACCCGACGGCTTCAGCCCTCCACTGATCTTACCGGCGGCATTCATGGCGGGGGTACGGATGGGAAGCTTTGTCGATTGTGCTTTTAACTGATAGCGCACGGCTGGACATTGTCAGCGCTTCCACAGCAAATGCCGGCTGAGATCATTCAGTACTTGCTAAACACGAAGTCACGATGTAAGTTTACCGCTATAAGCGCACCGACCAGTGCGCGAGTTGGAATTGCTAGAAAGTCGACTGAATTGTATGTTCCTATAATGTCGTTTGATGACAAGTTTACTAGCAGTTCTTACGAACCGCGAATGTGGTGTGAATGAAACAGGGTTTTGCTGTTTTGGTTGACAGCTGCTCATGGTATATGTAGATTCTACATTGTAGAAGCAGCTCCTGCAGTACTACTTGAAATAATCCATTTCCAGAATTCCCAGGCAACGCTCGGCATAAGTATCGATTCCGTGCAAATTCGATAGCGACTTGGGTGTACACCGTCGCAGGGGGCAGCCTATCTACTCACGAGATTGTTGATCACTATCGTAGCCGATTTGACTACGATCCTTACACCTGCCTGCGGCCTCTTGCTGCGGGGATGGATAACTAACTACACACAATACAGAAATGTCGCACCTTCAAAGCTATGGTTATTCCAAACGGACAGCGCCATGGGCTGCTCGACGACTTTCCAACAGTCAACTACTGCAGCAATTCAATGAGCACAACGATAATATTTAGTACATCTCGCTGCTACAGTATGAGCAGCAACCAAGCACAACTTCCACGACATCCAGTTGTCCTCCCCAGTAGCAAAAGAATATAGCGGTTGCATTCACATTAAGAAACAACAGTTGGATGCTAGCACAGCACTAGCCCAACGCCGAGACCTCGCAGCCCCTCAACTGTAGCTCACCACCGGTCTGCTGACCGCAACAAAAACAACGAATCAGTCAACAGCCCTTCACAACCAAAAACCAACAGTTCCTCGTACTTGTCCAGCAGGCTCTGACGCTCGTCGGCTGTGGACCCACTGAGATCGTAACTCTCGAGCGCGTTCTTCCTCGTCTCCTTGTAGTAGACCACGGACGACACCACAAAGAGCGTTCCGTACAGACACGCAGACTCAAAGATGGGCGCGGGGCTTTCGACGCTCTTGCTGATTTTCATGTACTCGGGCTGTACTTTGACAAGGATCCCCACCAAGAAAAGGAACACGAAGCCGGCCAGCGACAGCAACGAGCACGTCAACGCGCCTGACAACAGTAGTAGAGACATCAAGTTGGAAACAGGTTATGATACATTAGTTGAAACTTGTGCTTACAGAACATCTTGTTGGCCATTTTTAACGGTTGAAGGCTGGCTCGAAAAACAGAGAGTGCGGGGCAATTGGTGGCGTTGAGTATCGAGAGAGAGGAGGAGGCCCAGAGGTGCTGGAACGCCGGGAAGCTGCGATGTGACCTTGGTCAGAGCTTTTCGGAATTGGATCTGAGTAGGTGGAAGAGGAGGGCCATGCGACGTTTCTAATCTCTAGGTGAGGATTGGCAGAAAACATTGACTATCAACTCGTTGATTGGTGGAAATGATGTGTCCTAAAATGAGCTGTGCAATTTGAATGGTATCCGGATACCGTGGCAATTTACGATAGAACTGTGTGGGAGAGCTGCCGAGCATATGTTAATACGGGACGCAGCTCTGTGAGAAATCAGCCAATCGAACGCCAGTTGAAGCCAGACAAATTTTGACCAATAGGACCCACTTCGTTACTCCATACTCACATCAAGTCAGTGTGCGCCACAACTCAAAAGTCCTCCAAGAGCATACTAGTGTGTAGTCCCGAGACAACATGTACGACTTCTGCCTCACGCTCCCGGTATGTCCCCGCTGCAACACCATAGCACCTTCCCTTCGTCTTCGTCTCCTCTACCCAACTATGCAACTCCTGTTTCTCACCGCTATCTAATACTCACGATATCCCCTATTCTCTACATTCCGGTGGTTTATTTCCACAGTATGGCATGTTGCTGGGCCTGGGCGGCGTCATCGGCTTTGTGAGCTCCGGCAGCTCCACATCCCTCGTGGCCGGCGGCCTGTCAGGCGCGTTCCTGACCTTCGTGGGCTACTGCAGCTACAACGAATATACGCAGAGCCCCGTGACATCCAAACTCTGGCCCGCCGTCTCGCTGGCGGTGGCAGCGCCGCTCACCGTCGTCATGGGCAACCGCTACAACAACACGGGCGCCTTCTTTCCGGCGGGCCTTGTGGCCGCCTCCAGCGCTGGCATGACCGTCTTCTACGTGTGGCTGCTGACCAAGACGAGCAAGCCGCAGTACAAGAAGAAGGCATAAGTGAGTAACTGCAGTGAAAGTTGTGGAGGTTCTGGCGCGGTTCGGTGTGCTATCTAGCTGATGGTCAAGGATGGAGACGTGGAAAATAGTTATGGTTGGAATTGAGCTGCTACTTTGATTGTAATGGAGCCTACGCTGTCGTTGCGTTCTTTTGTTTGAGATAGAAGACTGGATGGGAGGTTGATATCTGCTTTTCAGTAGAGCAAGACGTTGCGAGAGGACGGAAGCTGTCGTGGTCGTCGTCCGAGAGCGGTGGAGCTGGGCATCGAGTCGCTGGAGCTGCTGCTGTCGCTGGAGCTGGCAGTATTCGCCTTGGCAGACTTGTATTGCTGAGCGAAGGACACGATGTCACGCACGGCATTGGCAAGCCACTCGCGGTGCAGCGCGCTGGCTACTTGCAGGTCGAGCGAGCGCGTGGCTGTCACCAGGGACAGACACGACTCCGGGTCGACGGCGACGGCAGCTGCAGCCTTCTTGTTTCCGCGGCCAAACGTTCCCGCGCCAGCGATCAGCCTCGAGCTATCGGGCACCTCGATGACCTGAATCTCGTCGACTGCAAGGTATTCAATGCTGCGCTCACCGTGTTTGCGTCTCCAGCGTAGCTGAAGTGGTGAGGTCGGGTCGTACATCAGGCGCGATGCGTGAGGTCGACCGCGCCGACCAAACTTAGTCACAAGAGTGTCATTCACCACACTTGAAGCTAGCGTCAGCGTTACCGTGAGTCGCTGCTTGCGTGCTGTGAGTGCTCGGTGTTGCCTAGCACGCGATCCAATTTCGCGCTGTACCTGCTGCCCTAGGGCATTCAGCTGAGGGTACAATTCTTCTTTGGAGACCTCTTTGGCAGTATACTTGGACAAAAGAGAACGAAGGTGCGCCTTGGCCCATGGTAGCTCGTGCATCATTGACTTCACGTAGCGCAGCTGGCGCAGCATGATACCGTGCTGCGCGGGACCAAGCTCCATGAAGTTGACAGCGCTCATGAACGGCACGCGAATGCATCGGTCGTTCCAGTGCCAGACAACAATGTGGACAGGTTTTTTAGAGATCACAAGCTCCGGTACGCCATCGCTCGTGCGCTCACGTACACGCAACACCATTTGAGTTTGGGTCGACGGCACTGGGGATGGCGATGATGACGTGGATGGTGACCTCGGTGATCCGGATGAGGCCTTGTTTGGAGAGGCAGCAGTCATCCTCTTGCTACTGATGGCGAGGATCTGCTGCTTTGTGGCGGAAAAGCTTCTACTGTTGCGACGACTGAATGACACACTAGGGGCATTGATGTGGCATGCGGTCGTAGACTTACGACGTGCCGCCCAAAGCTGTTTGGAAGGCTTTGTGATGCTTGGCGAAGCGGACGCCCTTCCCATTTCAGCGCTCACAATTCGTGGACCTACGTTCAACGGTCCGAACCCAGCAAACGCGGTGCTTTTGAGTGGGCTGCGCTTCATGGAGAATGATTTACGCCGTAGTGGTACCGCACCGGTGATCTTCGAGTTCGGGCTGAACCTCCGATAGCTGTGCAGTGAAGGGCTTCGTGCTGATCCTGCCTCAGCTTCTTCATCTTCCAAAAGCTGGAGTAGCTCCTTTTCGGGGAATTGAAACTTCAGGCGCGAGTTTCGCTCTGCTGTCTTCGACGAGGTCTTACCCGTGACAGGGGTGCTTGGCTTGCTGCTCTCAGCGCTGTTGGAGGTTCCATTGCTTCCACGAGGAAGCCGGGGGACCTGGACACCCTTGACAGTAATGTTTGCGGTCAAAATTGGCAGCAGCGCCCGTAGACGGGGTGTAGCGACAGAAGATGGTGCACTCCTTTTCGCAGGTTTTACGTGCTCGACTAGCTCCTCAATCTCCGTGTCCTCGCGATGCGAGCTCTTGTCTCCATCGCTAGGCTTCGAGGATTCAGCATCGACATCTTCTCCATCTTCCGTTTGATTCGACGCTGAGTCCACAATGTCTTCGGTGATTCTGTAGCCGATATCGTCGTCACTGCCGAGAACCACGTCAATGTCAACCTCTGCTTCTCCCAATCTGCCGTACAAATCAGCATCATCTTCGATCTCCTGCTGCTGCGTTTCGTCGTCAACGCTGTCACCATTTTTCTGCTGGTCTTCGCTCGGATGCGAATAACCATGGTCGTCATCTTCAGGAACTTCGTGCTTGGCTGATCTAGCTACGCACTGCTGCACAAGATACACCAGTTCGTGGACCTGCGGGCTGGAAAGACAGTCATCGAAACGTGTGAGACCAAGCTGTACCCTTTCGTATCGTGATAAGCAAGCAGGTTTCCGTACTCTTTGGGGTAGTTACGACCCATTTCCTGCACCTGCATCAGCATTGCTGCCCAGAGGTTGGCGCGGTGATAGGTGCCGGCGTTAATGCCTCGGGTTTGGCTAACTTTCTTGGCCTGCTCGAGTTTAGCGTGCATCAGCAGCTCGGTAAGAGCCTCGCGACGTTCATACTTGGGGCATCGAGCAAGAGCGTCTTCCGCGGCATCAATAGCTTGCTGAACGATGTCAAGACAGTCGGCATGGTCGTCCAAGACCACAGTGGAGGAGATAATCGCCTTGTTTTGCTGGAAATTCCCCGCCTCGTTTTGACGAGGAGCGCGAGAAGCTTCCATCTTGGCGAACGACGACAGCGCGAGGAGAGTATCGTCGTCGCTTTCTAGTCCGTCGCTGTCGTAAGTTGGCACCTGAGCATTTCCTGAAACTGGAGGCGACGTTGGTCCGCTTCGGAATGCCACTCGGGGGCTGGAGGTGCTGGGATTGTTACTCGCCATGCCGAACTCGTGTATATGAAGCGCGACGGCGAGCAAGGCGCAAAATGACCGATTGCAGCCAGCACGCCCCAGTAGACTCGTTTCGAATGCGACGCTGTGGCAGGGCTCTAAATCCGAGTCTGAGCGCTGCCTCAATTGATTGATGGCTGCTGTATTGATGCTTTTAGCGACCTGCAAAGCACGTTCCCATCCTGCGCATAACTGCTTTCACCGTGGAGACACTCATGCGACGGAGCTACACAACGTTGCTAGTGGCCGGCCGAGGTATTAATATACAGCTCTACGTTGGCGCTGGAAACTCGGGTCGGAGAGCACCAGACCAGCAAACGGCTCCGCTGCTTTTAGCCAGCAGAGCACCGGCCCATCGTTTCCTTGCTGCCTTCGATCACTAAAGTGCGGCTTTGAGCACAAATGACGGTTACGCGGCAAGTTGAAGTTTGTGTACCCATTGTCACCCGAAGGCTCATCCGCTGGACACGTGTTCACGCTAGAAAACCATAAACTCGGGCCTGTTGGAGCTTTCATTATTTGTTGTTGATCAAATCTATATAGTACGACGCCCTGGCAACCTGAAACGAGGAGATTCGAGCTGTCAGAGACGCAGACACTGGTGTCTGCCTATCAAGACCTTCGCCAACCTTAGTTGGCCGGCGTCTTTTTCTTCTTGGGGCCGCGCGGGAGCTGAACACCCAGTGCGCGGTTTAGCTTGGAGATGATCTGTCCGTTAGGGATGGCGCGGCCAGACTCGTAGTCGGCGATGACCTGCGGCTTCTCGTTGATGAGCGTGCCCAGCTGCTTCTGGTTCATCTTCTTGGCCGTACGGGCCTTCATCAGCGCCTGCGACAGGCTGCGGTCCACGGCGTCGTGCTTAAAATTGTCCGTGTCCTCCTCCAGCTTGCGCATGTTCACGCCGACGCCGCTGTGCGCACCCTTGTTGGAGCCCGCGCCGTCTGTCATAGTTAATAAAACCCAGTCAGATCCAACGATCCGGATGGGTGATAGAAAAGATCAATAAAGCCACATACACTTGGTCTCAGTAACGACGTTGCCGGTGCGACGGGCGCTGTTCAGCGCCTGCTGCTTGGCAGCACCACGAGGGGGCGCGCGGCTTCCCCAGCCGGCTGATTCCCAGTCCTGTCCCTGTGAAAAGTTGCTCATACTGCTTCTATCTCCCTTGGTGCTTGCTGCTCGCTGCTTGCGCTTGAAATTACGAAGTGAGGCTTGTGGGCGGTTACGTATAGGGGGCCGCCGACCTTCACTCTGGCTTCGAGAACGTTTTGTGGACATGTCGCATACGAGATCGGACCATAGTGAAGTCGAGTGTTATCGGAGTCGCGTGTATCACACCAATCTGGTGTGCAGGTCGTGTGGACGATAGATCCTCACAAGCAGTGGACTGAAGGCGAGACAGCATGGTCAAGACGGCAGGCCCCGACCTTAAGCGATACATGGACAAGCGGCTGAGCCTCAAACTCAACGGGAACCGCAAGGTGTCGGGCGTGCTGCGTGGCTTCGACCAGTTCATGAACGTGACACTGGACGAGACGGTCGAGGAGGTCTCGGCCACGGAATCCAACCGCATTGGCATGGTGGTGTGTACTGTACGGTCTCTTTATTTTATTGGGTCTCTCTAATGTGATATGCGTGTCAGGTCATTCGAGGCAACAGCATCGTGCAGTTCGAGTGTCTGGAGCGCATTTAAACGACGTAGTGAGGCGGCAGCTGGACGAATCCTCTATGGCGCTACCTAGTATATATCGTTTTGACCTCGACGTCCCTGGTGTCTTCTGTGCACGCGTGCTGCTTCATATGGAGGTGAATATTTTGTGCAGAACTCCGAGCAACGACAAGGCAGACATTCCTGCAGATCTTGTCCGGCGTGATCCGACTCGCCACGCATACGAAACACGGTGTCCAAGGGGGACATCAACTCTTGGACCGTTGAAACATGCAAGCGTGGTGTTTTTTGTTTTGCTTTTCCCAGTGAAGTTACAATCATAATCTACTTTGGAGGCTAGCGGGAAGCGATCCAGATCTCTAATAGCGCCCACGGCCACCTCCAAAGCCCCGGCCGCCACCGCGACCGCCTCCACGTCCACCAAAGCCTCCGCCACGGCCTCCGAAGCCGCCGCGTCCTCCACCACGTCCCCCAAAGCCTCCGCCACGGCCTCCGAAGCCGCCGCGACCTCCTCCACGTCCACCACGAGCTCCGCCACGGCCACCGCGACCACCAGCACCCGCCGGCTTCTTACCGGGTTTCTCGGTGAACCGGCTGAGAGGCAGCAGCTTGTCGGGACTGATGAAGACCTTGTCTCCGAGCTGGAACGACGTGGCCGACACGCCCGAGTCGGGCTTAACGGTGAACATGACTTCGTTGATAGAGCCGAGGATCTCGTCCACCTTGCCGATGCGCGTCTTGTTCTCAAGGAAGGCGCCGGCGTTGAAGTACGGCACCTTGTCGTTCGTGCTCTTGTACACCATCTCGTTCTCGCACGCGTGCATGAAGGAGCCCAGCTCTGAAGGATAAAGAAGATGGCAACACGTCAATAACCCGTCGTTATATTCCCAATGCGATGTTTCATTCGGTTCACGCACCTACGACGAAAGACGGCGGGCCTTCGGGCTCACGGAAGCCGCCGCGACCGCCTCCACGCCCTCCGAAGCTTCCTCCACGCCCTCCGAAGCTGCCTCCACGTCCACCGCGTCCTCCACGAGCGCCTCCGCGTCCACCACGAAACGACATGATCTCTACTGGTGCTGCCTCCTGACTGCAATTGATGAGCACTGTTCGATGGCGAGGAGCTCCGTTCAGCCAACCGATGGTTGGCGTCAGATTGGTCCGATTTTCGACGAATCACAGAGAAAGAGGGAAAATCTGATTGGATATTATTGACGCTTGGAATTTGTAGGATGTTAGAATGAATGTCGGTGTTGAAGTGAGTCTACCCCTCCTTGCAAACCACCGATCGCTGAGCTGGGGTGGAGGCCAATACGAAAATAAGACTTAGAACATGCGCATCCAGTCGGCGAATGGCTAGCGCACTCGTGACGATACTGATCATTGCCGTCTTCGACTTGAGAGGGAGTTTCGTTTTCGTAACAGGCAAACACTCTCCGTCGTGGGCTGAGAGAGGCCACTTCCTCCTCATCAAATGGTTGGTCATCCGGTGATCTAAACTCCAACTCGACAAGCTCTCGGGACATTAGTAGACTACGGTCGGCCATACATAACGTTCAGTCCGATACACATGTAGAACCGAAAATCCAAATTGTCTTGGTAGGCCAGCGAAGTGACTCATCATGAGATGACACGACGACACCGAGTTTCGATAAAGAGTTCTTGCAGATCTGGACATGCGGCGAATAACGCGGCGAGGTCCACTTGATTGGGGTTGTCCTTGTCTTCTTCAAGCGATAAGCAGCGAAGGGCACAAGTGATCATCGCTAGCAGGTCCATCAACAGTTCAGTATTTTCCACCGTGACATGTTGTAGCCGTTTCCGTTGAACCACTGCGTTCCCAGAATCCGGAGTAGATTAAATGTTGCCACCAAGTTTTGCCTTGCTAGCCCCGTACCCAGGAACGACCACTGCACAATTATCTTCATGAGCAAGATTACAAAGGGCTCGACAGCGATAATCCCCGGTACCCCGCAAATTGTGTTATTGTTGCTTGCCAATCTACAGAGCGGCAGTTCGGTGTCCGCACTGATATCGACGAACCCATACTGAGCAGAGGTTGCTGGGGTCGTCTCCAACACTGGTTGAGGATAGTTGGTTCTCAATACTGCCTAGATGGCCAACAAATCAGGATTGTCAGTCCCCCTCTTGATATTCCAACTGTCTGTACTTAGACGCTCGAGGCTCCACAGCAAATTGCATACATTAGCCATGACCACCGCTCAGCACTCAAATCTTGAAGTCCGATAAATCTGCATCCGATGAGAACTCGGCGACTGCATAGCAGGTTGCTGTAAGCACCGTGTCGGGTACAGGGAAGCAGCGCGAATCTAGCTTGCCATATTCCTCTCGACTTGGTACAAGTGGAACTTCCCTGCAGTCTCCCGCCACTACACTCAATGAGCAACCACTAATTAATCTGTTCAAACCGATATTCATCGTAACTTGTGGAATGTCTATTGTAACACGACCGACGTTCAGCGAAAACATTGATGAGGCTGTCCGCGCCAGTGCTGCTACCAACTCCACGGATCAAGTAGACGTATCCAATTTCGACATCGACGCCCCCATGAATGCACATGGTGTACAAGGTAGACGTCGCTGCTGCAACATCCCCATTAATTTAGCCCCACCTCCCATAACACGCAGTTGAACCGCAGGAGGAACGCACTAAACATTTCCCGAAATCCTGTCAGGAACGACCTTAGTGTATCAACAGATTTGTTAAAGTCCTGGCTGCCTATAACATGCGAACCAGAGAAATTACAGGTCCAACGGCTTGTTAAACCATTTTCGATAACCTTCTTGTTAGTCGTCTTAATGTTTCTAGCCTCTCCAATGCCGCTCGATAATCCGGAGAGTAACTCGTTGGGCCTTCGGGAAAACCTAGGAGAACACCCCAAGAGACTGGTTTGCAGTTGGATCGTCGCATGCTGCATGTAGAACCCCCACGGGATATAGCCGCCATCCCGGATAATAGTACCCGCTGCCAACTCTTGTGGGGGGGAAAGAAGTCAGTGAATGCTCGATTGCTCACGAACAAGAGAGCAGTAACTAGTGTGCCAAGGATCCGATTCCGACGACATCAAAGTAAGATCGAAAAATACGAGGTATACAGTCGAAGATAGCGGGGGAAGGGGGCATTCCGTCAATCGACTGTACCACGAGTATTGGATATTACCTGTGAACTGGCTGAGTCGAGAAGTTAACATTCTTCGAGGTAAATCGTGTGCACTCTTCCTCTCACAAGTATGGCAAAATGACACCATACGATACAAAATCATGGAGCGAGATAGCTGAAGTCACTGTGAGCTTGTATAAGTGCCAAGCCCGCGAATCCAGAAGGAAGTCCACGGATGCGTCATCACTGTTAGCTGCACTAAGAGCGATCCTCTTTGTGCGTTGCCGAGAGTCCTTTTCGGATTGTTTACGGTCCGAAATTCAGCTAAAAGACTCAAAACGCTATGGGGGTAACATTTGTTGAGCAATAGGCCGACATGAGCTTTGGTGACAATGCAGTGAGCTCTGTTTGATGTCTGCATACGAAGGCATGAGTTTTCAGATCAGCTACTGCATACATCAGAAGCACAAGGGGCGATTGAGCGGTTTAAACGAGAAATCGGGTGCTTAGTGCAGTCACTGGCCACAAATGCACTATCGTTCTGCGTCACCTCGAAAAAAGCAATACTGTACCAATCGATGAAGTTGGTAGCTTAAATCATCCACACAGATCGTCTTGTATCCTGCACGTTTTTAGTCGAGCAACCACTCATTTTTTCCTATCCACACACCGCACTCCCCTCTTTAAACGAAAACGTTGAGGACCGCGGTCACCATTGAACTTTGATGGTGGAACGAGACATCGATGAAAGCCCTTGTGAACTGAAATACCGCATCCCTCCCCACCGCTGTTGCAGATATATTGTAGTCTAAGGTCGATATAGTCCCCCAACCGGACAGCCGGCAATGACGAATTCAATGCGTTCTTTCGCTTCGGTCAACTGAGGTGAGGTCCTTTACTCTTACCCTGGTGTCCTGGTTTGTGAGAGCTGGTGTGGCGAACAACACGACGGTAACGCGGAGGGGGGATTGGTTTGACCTGTATTGTACGGCTAAAACCACAGAAGGCTTGAACGATTGATAGATAGTAAAATGCAATGTGGGAAATACATTAATCGCTTAAGCTGGTCCCTAGTTCACAGCACCCTTGGTGCTCGTTACATCTAGCCACCTCAAAAAATGCAGGTAGTTTGTCATCCGTCCTACAAATCGACTAACAACGCACCTACTGTCGGCTTTCCTCGACATGAGCACTCGGAGTGTCGCTGTCACCTGCAACCACGTCTGTTTGACGTTATGGTAGCATAATCGATTTCACAGAGTTGCAACTCGCTTGGACCACTGCTACTTCAACAATGTTCAGGTTTGCTTCAGCACAACTCTATTCGCGACTACTGGAGCGCGAGAATTGTCACCATGACAAAAGTCAGCAAACGGCCAATCTTGAATCCGACTGGAGTGCTGTCTGAAGCCACCACTGTTGGTGGGGCTGAAGTCTCTTCATCCACTGAGCTCGCCAAAATTTGCTCCGACGAGGATGCTTCGATCGATTGATCGGCAGATGTCTGACTGGACGAAGAGGAAGTGCTCACAAACGATTCCTCCTGTGAGCTTGTCGTAGTATCTTCCACGCCGTCCATCGCCGAGTTACTCGTCGTGAAATCTTCAGACGAGCTTGTGCTGGCCAAAGACGACGACCCATCGTCAAACGTCATCGATAGTTCGATCGAACAAAGTGCACATTGATCACTTCCATCTCCTTCGCAGTACGGATACATGGCTCCCTCTGGAAACTCCAGTTCGAAGCAACTCGAATCAGAAAATTCAACGCGGACTCTGTCCCAGAACACATCGTCTGAGCACTCCCAAACACCGATATCTTCGTCAGGAACATCAGGAAAGGTGATACAATCACAGTTGTCGTCTGGGTAAACTGCGTAGGAGAGCGCTGTGAGAGCAACTTGCTCCTGATCCTCGGAAGTTGCGGAGCTGAAATCACGCAAGGACCCGTCCCCAGCTTCATCAGTCGTTGCATTCACTCCGGTAGCAATGTTCTCCGAGGGTGTAAATGTCCGCCTTCGAAGGAAATCTTGTCTTCGGGACATCGCTGAAGCAAATGCGAAGTCCTTTTGCTGTCTGGTCGCAGCCTCTGACCGTTGGTATATCGGTTGGCTCTTGTAATCAACATTTGTAGATGCAATTGTTCGACTTGAGTAGCTTGGGTTGGTACTGTAGCGAATAGTAGGATTGCTCACAATGAAAGGAGGCATTGAAGCCGCGGTAGTCGAGTTAATACAACAAGAGCTGTGCAATGAACACGACGGAGGAAAATCGGAACTGAGTTCCTCGCCGTATCAATGTTTGCTTGTTCAGTGAATGCCCCCCCCACCTTAAATTATGAACCTATGTACTTTCCTTTTAGATAAACGCACACCTGAACCTCTCCAGTTTTGAATGATTTGTAGCTGTAGGCTATGGATGTTACCGTTGGCTAAACTGGTGGTTTGTGGTCAGCGCACCAACCTCAGTCTCGTTAAAAGTGTGCGTTGATGCAACGTGCCTTCTACCAAAGTACCAAACATGAGTTTGACTATAAACATGTAGCTCCAGCTTCCACACTTGCATTATCCTATCGACGCCGAGTTTGCCAACCATGACATCGCTCACCTCGTGCTTCAAGACCTCGTTTGGATCGACAGTTAGTGTTACGGTTCTCACAGCCTGGAACTACCTTGTGAACTCATGCAAGCGGACTACAACAACCAGACTTCTGGAGGCGTGCGCGAGTGGATATTCAAGTGGTGTTGAGCTAGCCCTTCAACAGGGAGCTTATGTCGACGCGGAACGTGAAGACGGATGGAAGGCTCTACATATAGCGGCCCAGTTCGGATACGACGAGATCGCTTGTATGCTACTACGATGCAAAGCAACTGTCAACGCAAAAACACCATTGGGCTCGACAGCACTGAAAGTTGCCTCGGATGGGGGACACTTGGCAGTCGTCCAGTTACTCCTGCAAGCTGGTGCAGATATTGATATACCTGGAGATGACGGCTACACGCCCCTGGTTGCTGCTACGGCAAAAGGCCATACTGACGTTGTCAAGTATCTAGTTAGGAGCAAGGCCAACCTTGACATTCCACAAAACGATGGCTTCACAGCTTTAAGCATGGCGTGCTGTCTCGGTTTCCTTGAGATTGCAGAAACACTTTTACTGGGTGGCGCAAACGCAAATTTGGCAGACAATGAAGGCTGGACCGTTCTTATGAGTGCTGCCGAGAACAATCATACCGGTATCATTCGTCTACTTATTGGGAACAACGTGGATATCAATGCTAAAGGACATAAGCAAGTAACCGCGTTGAGGATTGCGGCCGAATTTGGTCATGCAGAGTCTGTACGGGCGTTAATCGAGGGCGGTGCATTGATTGATGAACCTCGTGACGACGGTACCACAGCTCTTTTCATTGCAGCCGAAAGGGGTCATACCGACATCGTCCAGTGGCTGGTGAACAAAAGAGCAAACCCGGACATACAGTCAAACACAGGAGCCACGGCACTCTTGATGGCAGCTATGTACAATCATCTGGAGGTGCTCCGCATCCTCTTGGACGTGGGGGCCAACGTGAATCTAGAAGATTGCTGTGGTTGGACTGCACTCTCGATGGCATATTTCTCTGGTTATCCCCAGCTAGTACAGCTCATTCTGGAGAAGCATCCATCTTCAATGGTAGAATTAACTGTTTGATCCAGCGTTAACTTGAAACCCAACTTTTAAATGAGAGATTTGTCTTTACCTGAGTCGTAGTTCACCACGTTATGGTCTCTAGTGAAGGTTTGTAAGGTTCGTCGAAATAGAAAACAGTATCGACATGGGGTAACACAATCCGTAGTGCTCTATCACGAGTTCGTTTGGTTGATTATTTACCCGTATTGAAACAGTATATGCGCAGACATAACTCGTGCACTTGCCGAAACAAGAACTTGACATTCTTTCGAGGTACGTCGTGTGCAGGCTTCCATCTTGTTCTCAAGAGTATGGCAATATGACACCACAGAATACAAAACCATGAATCGAGATAGCTGAAGTCACTGTGGGCTCGTACAGTTATATGTGCCAAGCACGCTAACTCAGAAATTGACGGATCGGTCATCATCAATGCGTTAGTTTGCTGCACTATAGATGACATCCTTTTTGTGCACTGCTGAGTACTTTTCGGGGCGTGTTGAGTAACAACAAAACCTGTTTACTGAATGTCGGAGCGTACAGGATTTACTCGTTTGCTTGGCGTTTGCTGAGCAAAGGCCGACATGAGATTTGAAGACAGTGCAGCAGGCGTTTGAATCCAGTTAGCAGCAACAAATTCAACACTCTCTGAAAATTCAAGCCACAATATTTTAGAAGCCGGAGAATGCTGTGTCCCTTAGTAGATGCTCGTACGAGCGACACAGGCTCAAGAGTGACCGCATCTCCTATAGGAGACCAGCACGTATCAGAACAACAACCAAAATGCCCATGAAGTCGAATTGGGCTTTCAGCACAATTTACTCGGCTGGTACCAAACGCGATGAAAATGCCTCCCTTCCACTTGAAGCTGCTCTGTCGTTACACTGCCAAGAAAAATCAAACGAATCCACATGTATGCTTCTGCGCCGCCTCGAAAAACAGCAATAGTACTGTACCAATTGATGATGCTGGTTTGGATTATATAGCGTCGTAGCGGAAATCATCCACATACATCGTCTCTAGCAATCACTCATTTTTGATTTCCATACACTTCACTCCTCTCACTAGAACGACATATCCAAGGACCTCGGTAGATATTAACGGTGGAACGAGGCACCGATGAAAGTCGTTGTGAAGTCCAAAATACCGTATTCGTCTCCAACCCTGGATATCGCTGTCGTTTCAGGGCGATGCATACGGCACTGACGAACTTATAGGTTCTTGCACTTCAGTGATGACCGGGATGAACACTGTTTCCTTCCCCGCTAGGGAACAATATTTTGTGTTGTAACTTGCACTAACCGGGCCGAGAACCATGTGAAATCGTCCGTGTTATTCACGACACCAAATTGATCAATTCCGTCTTGTTCGAGTTGTGACGATCATTTACCCGACTCGCCCGTTCGAACGCATTGCTATAACCAGCGTCATACTCGGATTTTTGAGATCGTCCGGTAGCAGCGGTAAACAGCGGATCTGCAAGGCGGGGAGTCCTGTCTCGAGTGGGTCCCATAAAACGCTACGATTTCCGATTGAAGGGGTTGAAATTGGCGATCTTGTGCGCTAACTTGATTTTCAAAACGGCAACTACTGCACTGAGATTTACTACGAATTTATAAACGATGGCTGGATTAAGATACTACGAGAAACTCACACGAACTGATCGACGCTTCGGTGTGGCGGCGAATGCAATGATGAAGCCCATGATAATTTCATTGAGGCGGTGCACAGCCTCGGCTTGATTCGTGTGTTTACCTTCTACGACACTGATGATTCCAGCCTTGGATTTAAGAGGGAGCTTCTCCTTCGTGACAGCCAAGTAGTCACCGTTGCGGGAAGTGAGGGCGTCGGCGTACCGGGTAGCATCGCGCATGGATCTTGGAAACGTCATCTCAAGCTCCGCCAATTCTCGAGAGATTCTGTGCGTGGGGTCACTCAAGCAATCTGTAAGCCCAACCACCTCTTCAGTGCTCTGTATACTCAATTTCCTGACCCCCCAGTTGTGCAGCTCTTCGGTTGAAGAAATGATGACCTCAAAGTTTGCAAGACACAACTCCTCGAGGTGGGGGCAAGCGGCAGCAACGTCATCAAGCATTATGTGGCGACGCCTGCCCGTCCAAAACATCCCCAGACTCAGCGAACGTAGATTCTTGCCGATTGATTCCAGCAGATTTGGCACCAAGGTATGGTTCTCAATTTCGAAGAACTCCAATGAAAGAGATCGCAAACCACTCGACTGGCCGCCCTGAAATCGACTTATCACCGGTTCATCAGGCACAAACTTGTTCGCTTCATCGCCAGGTTTTAGCTGGCAGAGTCCGTAACCCGGTACAACAACCTCAGCCTCACCATTAGCGTCTGATTCATCGCATCGGGCTCGACAGCGGCAACTTCTTGACATCACAAGCATGGTAGTGTCCACAGTTTCCACTCCAATCGGTCGCAATTCGGTTCCTTCCTGGACATCGATATACCCGTAGACTGGTTGTTGATATTGCAGCCGCTGCGTTGGCGGGAAGTTCCTCGCCAGAGCTGTAGCAACTGATCCTATGGTTGACCTTGCCAAATGAATGTTGGTGATTTTGGCTGACTGAATAGACGAGTTGGAAGCGCTGCTCCACAACGCATACGCTAGCCATCCCCAGCGATAATGATTCAACGACGGGTTACGGTCGCCGATGGTGCCCATACGTAAAGTCAGCTCCTCCACAGACGATGACTCGGCGATTGCGGAGCATATCCCGGCCGGTCGGCAGGTAGAATGACCAGCAAAGGTCACCTGCAAGTCACCGATCCCTCCATTTCGATGAATTGGACTACGTTTATCCCCAGTTGGCTTACACGTTGATTGACCATACACCAAAGTGCTCAGCATGAAGCCAGCATCCGTTAGAGCCTCCCCTGGCTGCATCAGATCCATGGCTTCATCGAGGTAGAGTCGGAAAGTCTTCAAGTTCATATAAGCGAGCGCGTTGGTAAGCTCCGCTGACCCAGAAGCTGAAAACATGGGCTTCAACGCCTCAACTGTCTGAGGTGCGAGATTGGGCGGCGTCTGCTCCCACGTTCTCAGCATCTTCGCGCTATCACCAACAGCACACAACTGTACCACCGACGGCACCTTGATCTCAAACAGCTTTCGGAGCTGGTGCGAGAAGGAATCCACCGTCGACAAGTCACTTTCGCACTTGTTTTCCTCGTGAACTTGAGCTCCTTTCGTCGGAATCGCAGCATGCTCCGCCGTCCATTCAATGACACTACTTGCATCTCCCCACTCCGCCTTCGCCCGTCGTCCCATAAAGTCACACAACGCTCCAGTTACCTGCTTCCTCATAATCTCCAACGCGTCCATCGCGCCCCGAAATTCGGTCGAATACTCCATTGGGTCATCAAGACAGCCGAACAATGTCCCCCACGTCACCGCCGCCTCGTTCGCCACAATATCCTCCGACCCTAATGTCCCCACTAAGTAGCACTCCCAAACCGGGAACACAAAAATGTAGTCGGGGGTGAACAAATCGTCGAAATTGTCAGCAACCACCACAAACTCCGCCACCAATTCCAGGAACGCCGCCCTGCTCACCGTCGCCAGAACATTGAAAATCTCCACGGCCTCTCGAATTCCTTGGACTTTCACCCGATCACGTCGAATTGCTGCATTTGCAGGGAACGGGATGGGGATCGAGCACCGACCGCCCAGAGCTTGGTAACCCTTGGGCAGCGATGGCCAGCAGCGAACCGAAGCGTGCACAGGCAGGTTGGATGCTCGAAAGTCTCGGGAATTGCTGGAATCCAGACTGTCGTGCAGAGTTTTGCATTCTTGCAGCATTTGTCGCCACGGCCTCAGAAACGCCCACTTGTCGTCCATCTTGCGAAATGAATTGTGAGGTGGAGAACTGTATAATTCCTCTTCCACACATCGACGATGGCACTCGAGTCCGACGTGCAGGAACAGCTTGCACTTCACCTTATGGAATGCGTCTTCAAGTTGACTTGTCATACAAGTTGCGCGTATGTTGCGGTAATACCTTGAACTTTGGTGACGCAACATTATAGCCGACATCTTTACTGTAGTCATTCAACACCTTTTACTGTGAATAATGCCGCGCAAATGGGTGTTCCTGAAGCCTTGGCATGCCGTTCTGCGTGATTCCGTATCCGATCAGCCTGTTGCTACGCGTTTTCGTTCTTCCTTTACCAGCCCTATCAAGTCCACCAACCGGCGGCCGATGTTCGTGGACGTTCCGGCAGGCGACTCGAGTTGTGATTTAACCCGATTTAAACAGCTTTCGCGAGGCACTCGAGCTATTTAGTGCCCTCTCCTTCGTGAACAACAGAGCTTTCGCGAGGTTCTTTCCCAAGACAGTGCCTGGAAGATCACGCCGAAGAGCAGCCCGAGCGGCTGAACAGTACTCTTACTACTATCCGCGATGGGAGATTTGTCTGCCGTGGGCTCTGGTCCCGAGTGATGCCGCTGCAATTCAATTACAAGTCACGTGGGGCTCCCTTCTCGGTTTTTCATTTGATTCATGGACTTACTCGCCGGAGTTTGGAGCGGCCATGCAGAAGTTACAATCCATGGGAGTCGAGGACGCTGACAAGGAGTATCTCTCTGGTGGCTGGTCGATTGAATGGCTTAGTCGCTTCAAGCAGTCACAAATCCACGGCAGTCATAATCTTGGCGAATTTCCTGGCTAGGAGAGCTCGTTGACGAGTGGACTTCAGAATATGTTTAATGTGAGCGCTCCAGCTGCTGCTCAGCTTTGTGCTACGGGTGCTGGGGGTACCCTGATAGAGAAGTGGAACCAACAACGCCGATTAATTACGCCTTGCGACCGAGTGTACGCGACAATTGCATGTATGATGAAGTCTCAAGGCTTCCCGGAATTGGTACGAGCATTGGCCCAGACGGCCACAGCATTGCTTTATTTGACTCTTGATAGCAACGCGATGAACACAACGGAAGTCAGGATCAATACAGGGTTTCTAATGAACACCATTTGTCATAACGCCTGCGTGTAGTGGCAAGCAACGATGGAGATGTTCCGTGCGGTACGTTTCATGAGCAGTATGACAAGATAGCCGTACGATATCAAGCACGGTGTTTTTCGCAACCTACTCGGCAATCGCCGAATTTTCTGTGGGGACACATTTGTCAACCGTAAAGTTGTTTTCTGCGTGCGCAGGGTGGTGGTCGTGGCTGGTGTATGCGCTTTGTTGCGGTGTTTCGAGAATATCGGTGCCATCGGTGGTGATTGCAGGAGGTACGCTTGCTCAAGCTGACGTGGTAGCTATCGCGGAAGTATTACGGTGCAGCTATCCTCGACCAGCTTCAGAACTGGGCTCGGCGCACTGTTCCCAATACGGCTTCGTCGAAATCAGAGAAGGATCAGAGCTGCAGCTCTACGAGTCCACAGATCCTGGCAGAATTATTCACGTCGTGTCGGGTGCGTGTCGGTGCCGATCCCTTTATAACACTGGTGATGACTTGAATTATGTACAAGTAATTGTTCCTGGGTATGGGGCTTGCAAGGGGATCCTTGGTGACAACCTCCAATTTACCCTCGATCCTGGAAACGTGAATATCCGAAAGAACATAACCTGTGGGTCGCTAGAATTTTGTCATGTCGCGATCGAGAATACTGCGCTGCTGGTGGATCTGCTGACGTTGATCAGTGTTAGGCTTCGCTGTTTGGCCCTCTCGGTGTACAACATGCCCCAAGTAGATCTCAGCGAACTGTCTGTTGCGTGCCCCGGTTTACAAGAACATCACGTTACCAACTTCTCCGTGGTGCCCTCTGTCTATAACGAGCCACTGCAGTGCTGGCCCATCAAAATCCTAACGATTCGTGACAACCAGTGGATCTCGGACTTGACACCCTGCTTACAGAATTCGAGCTTAGGAATGAGTCGAGAACTAGTCAAACTTGAGGTGACACCACCACACTTGCAGTGGTTCAATGAGGAGGAAGCAGTCGAGCTCGCAGCCTTTGACAGGAGGGGGGGGGGGGGGGGGGTTACCTGTTACGAAGGAGAAATTCACCACCCAGCAAAAAAGCGCAATGATCAGTGTTGTCACGAGTGCGGATGCCCCAAAGGCAGCTCGTCGCTTGGATGCACATGTCATGAGTTTAATTTTTATTTTCGCCGCGACTCCAATTCAACGATATGTACAACTTTTACACTACCCATGCATCTAGCTTGAAGCTACTGGGGATCCAGCAAGAGCAGTAATTTCCAAACGAGACGCCGTACCCAAACTAACCTTCATAGGATATCTTGCACGGAGGCAATACCGGTACCTTTTCGACAACAGCAAAGCAATTGTATGTACCTGCCTGGAAATGCTATAGTAGTCAATTACAGTTGCAAGAGCCAAAATGTCCGAAACAAAACGTAAACGTCGGCTTGGCTGTGTATTTGAATAGGTATTATACTCAGCATTGCTGGGCCAGCATCTCAGTCCATTCCGCATCCACAGACGCATTGTCTTCAACCTTTGTGATCAACAACGGTGCCATATTGTAGGAGCAAGGTGTCGTGTAGGAACACGCCAGAATTATGTCTGCTAGTACTCCCACCCACAACACACACCTCGCCCTTGAAGACGAGGTGAATATCGGGCGAAGTCTCGACCTGAAGGCCTTGATTCAGCCCTAGCACCGGGTTGGTTAATGACCCTGCGCACTCCGACTTGTCGGTAGGACAACCAATCAATACAACAGCACTAGCCACGAGCACAGGCTAGTCTACAACACACACTAAGTCAAACCTCGCTGGCCCTCAGAAGGAAGGGTCCAGGACTTTTCAGCCGGTAAGCGAGGGGGGCCGGAGCAAAGCTCCGGTAGGTAGATAGATAGGAGGCTTCTGTAGCACTCCTAGGTCGAACGAGCTCTCTCGTTCTCTGCAACACGCAGCAAATCAATCACACAATCTCTACTTCTTGGACTTGCCGGGCGGATGAACACTTGAGTTATCAGCTCACGAGTCCACCGGCAGGCATAATCCTGGCGATCAAGCGGGACCAGACACTACGGACACTTACCGTAGCCGGACTTGACTCTTGTGCGATCGGGAGGAAAATCTGCTCTGTTTGTTGCGCCTTGCGGGCGCTTATCGCTATACTATGGTTTCCAATATCTCAATACAAATATCTAGTGTGAACTCGTCCGTTGGGAAACTCCTGGATTCCTGACGACTGCTCAGCGAGGTCTCAGGAGGCGTATCCGGCATATCTCCCGGATGCGACTTCTCTTCAAAGGGCACGACTCGGATATCTTCCCTGACATGACTCCTCGTCAGGCCGTAGTGTGCCGTACATCACCTCGCTCTTGTGCCTTGTCATTCTGCCGCGGGTCTTCTAGGCCAATCAACGCCCTGTCGCACACTTCCCCCAACGGGATTCTGACGACCAGACCTCGAAAGCAACGGCGGCAACGGCGACGGCAGCTCCGGTCAATTCACTACACCACAACTGCCCCCGCCGCATCGCGAACCACCGCACCTGGCGAGCGTTGTGGCGCGTCGAGTGCACTCCATGTCCAAGCCCTCTCCTGCGCTTGAGTCTGCTCGGATAATTGCACGCCGCATGGGCTGGCCTGATGCGACCAACGACAACTCGGTACGTTCTTGCTCCTCATCGTTGGCGTCGCTTGCTCCGCTATCTCGAACTCACATGACCTGCTTTGTTTTCGCTGTTCTGCTGCTCGCGCAGAACTCGGACTCGAGTGCAGCAGTTTCTTCCGCTGGTGCTGCGCACACTCCAATTGCAAACGAGTCCTCGTCTGCAGGTGCAGTCGTGCCGTCACCGGCAGTGATGACTATGACCCATGCTGCGACTTCGTCAACAGCTCTTGTTCTGACGTCAAGTCGTGATGCAACCCCTGACAGTACACAGCAGTCGGTACGTGTTGCACCAATTCTATCGCCACTCGTCACTCATTTTGACATGCTTGCCGACTCCTCGTTGCGACTGTAGACATCGGTATTGACGCATCTGCGCGCACCTCGACTAACCGAGATCGAAGGCACGGCATTGCATGGTCTCTTGATGGACGCCTCGGAGGAGACATCCGACAGGCTATCAGCGGTTCTTGGTTCGCGACTGACCGATGCGGTCCGCTGTATTACGCAGCTGATGCTGAACCCGCCTCGCTGTCCAAGCCACGTACGCAATCGCAAAATCGCCGATGCTCAGTCAATTTCAGACCTTGTTGCCGCCTTAGGCCAACCGGAGGAAGACCCCCGCAACCTCGTTGAGGAGCTAGGACAGCTGCAAGCGCAAGTCAAAGATGCGCAGGCTGCGAAGGAAGCTGCCGAGCGTGCCGCTTTTGGTGACAAGATGAAGTTGGAGACGGCGCAGCTGCTACTTGCGCAATCCCAAGCTGAAAACGCCGAGCTTTCCAGATCGGTGACGAGAGCGAATCGACTCCGCATAGCCAGTGATCGTCAGTTCACCGAGCAAGCGGCTCAAATGGCAGTCCACAGTGAGGTGGTAGCGCAAGCTACAGCTCGATTGAAGGCTGCCGATGACTCGCTGCAGGCACTGGAGCGAAAGCTCAACCTTGAACGCGAACATTACAAGAAGAACCTGGCGCTATTTTCTGATCGCGTGAACCAGCTTCACCGATACTTGACTCATTTTGGCGATGCCGCCGCTGATCGGTCTCAACGAGCCTTGCTCAAAGACATGAAATTCACGGTGGCTAAAACTCTGAAAGCAAACCAGTGCCTTCGTCAATATGTCGATCAGCGCGATTTGGATGCTGACACACTGCTCGTTTTGTCGAAAGGTAGGTCTTTGCCCCCTTGCTTGTCATCTCGGCCGGTAATTCTGACATCGTCTTGGACGTTACCTCAGGCGGATGTGTCGGCGAGCTAGACTTCGCTCTGCTGGGTTTGGACTCGGAGGCTATTGCTATCGTTCGCGACGCCGTCCAGGAGCTGGATCCGTCGTTGACGCCAAAAGCTTCGGCTCGGCGAATTGCCAGTCTGGTTCATCATCTCCGTGATGACACCCTGGGTGATAGCGAGTCGTCTGTCTACGCCGGATTAGCTCTGGGTACTGTTGATTCGGACAGCGACCTTGTTGGAGGTGGCGAGGGTGAAGTTGAGGGCCGCAATGGTCCGTCGGACTCCTCGCCCGCAATATCTCCATCCAGCGTGCCGCCTTCGGGTGTGTCACCTCTCGGAAAGCGGTCTCGACCGCAGCTGGCCGTTGTCAACAAGAAAGCTGCTAATCGCAAGTCGCGCAAAACTCGGTCGGCTGCGAAAGCTACCAAGAAGGTAGGTCCGAAGACGGTGCATGTTCAACCGAAGATCCGTTCCCCGCCACAGCCTTCTGGGCGCAAGATTCGTTCTAAGCCGGCACTGGAATCGAGTCTGGCATCATTGACTCTATCGGAGGTTGCAGTTCTACAAGCCACTTCTACCTCTTTGCCAACGACTCCTCGGTCAACTGTTAGCACGTCATCTGTGGCGTCCACCATCGTTTTATCGTCGGCTCCGTCGTCTCCATCCAGTGTAATTTCCACTCATGCAGCGGAGGCCCCAGCTTCTCGGACATCTCGTCGCAGCTCGACTCGTGCTGCCGCCGCCTTATCTCGTCAGAGCTCGACAAGTGTAATTGCGCAGGAGGCGGTAGATAACGACTTCATTCTTGGATTTGGCACTCCGGTCTCAAGCCTACCGGGTAGTCCGGAGTCGGCTGCTTCTCGACCGCGTCACAGTGAGATCTCGGAGGAGGAGAAAGAGGGTGGACAATCGACAGAAGTGGAGCTTGGAGCAGTGGAGCATGGGGCGGACTCTCACAAACACCCGCCCGTTCGGCCATCTGCTGGAGGTTTCCGTGCGCCACACACCCCTGTTCCAATGTCTGCTCTAGACCCGGTTGCAGTCAGGCGTGATCACCGTCCTGTACGGCCGCACACCGTTGTCTTGGCAACTTTGTCAACGACACCTGGCACCAACCCGAATGCAGCGACTCCGGTAGCGAGCCTTCCTCCAGCAATTCGAGGGTGGCAACCTCTCGTGAGGCCTTCACGAAAACTCGTTGGCTGGGCCTATGACTTCTTGGAGCCTGGTTTCCGCTTGAAAGGATCTCAAATGTGCTGGAACCAGATCATTAATTACCGGACGCCAACGCCGATTCTTGGAGATCTCGTTACGCTTTGTTCCGCAGAGGGTATTAAAGCCTTTGCAGACTGGAAGCGGCCTGATCATCCGTGGCGACAAGTCCAGCGAAAGATGCCAGACCACGCGTGCTTATTTGACGTGGAACCGTTCATGCCTGATGTCCACATCTCGATTCGCGGACCAAAGACACACCGCACGGTCAAGCTATGGCGTCAAACTCAAGGTCTCGCTGCAGAGGACACCGAGAGTGACGACATTGGCTATGCCTTATGGGAGCGCGGGCATTGGGTTCTGATCGGTGCAGTCGAGCGTGCTGATCCATACTCATGGCGGAAACTCGGTCGTTGTTCAGGCTGTCCGGGCGGCATGGTACAACTACTTGAGCGGTCGGGAGAAGCGTGCTGACAATCTACGCAACAAGTTCGTGCCGTTCTGGAAATGGTGCCTTGAAAATGATCGTGGTGAACGTGAAATTCCGGCAGAGTTTTTGTTTGAACCATCGATGCTGGTTTACCCGTTTGAGGTTCTCCCATGGGCTCCGACCACTGAAGACTGGTGCACCGAGGTGGCAATTTTGGATTCTCGTCAGCCTTGGCGCAATTGTTGGATCGACATCCCCAGCGAGCACCCGTACAACACTACGTTCGTCCCGTGCAACCCATCGGTCGAGCTATTCGTGCCTCGGGGAATGACGGATGTTGAGGTTGGTCGTGCTGTGGTGGTGAACCCCGAGCTCTCGGATGCTGACATTCACCCTGGTTGGCATGAGATGGTCGAGACGTGGTCTAAGGAAGGTGAGTCTGGCAGCGAGGATTCGGTTCCGGTTCCAGAAGACCCTGCGTCTAAGACTTCTGCTGATCCTAGCCTTCACGGGCTTGTAGTCGGGACCGTGACGACCATCTAAGTCTCGGTCGTCATCTCGCAAGTGTCGTCACGTGTTCTCCAAGCGCATCCAGTGTTAGCCGTAGCGTCTTAGTGTAGGTGGTGCATCTTGGAGCTTCTTCTTCTTTCGTAATGCTTCATTCCGGATCTCCATTGTTCGTTCACAAATTCATCAAATGCAATATGTAGTCTGCTGCAGTAGCTGTTTTCGTCTGTAGTCTTGGGCTGCATTGCCCCAAGTACAGGTCATCATGATGACAACTAATGTTGTCTAGTCCTCGTCAGCGACTTGGACCATCTGCAAGCGCTGTTCACGCTTTTTTCGCTGCAAGTAATCATACAGCATGCCCCCGCACGAGAGGTTCGATATGGGTTCCCATGTTGGCTCGTCCTGATCAGCCCATTTGATCTTAAACTCTCTGATCGATCGCGCAGTCCTCGTTGACATGGGCATTCGATCGTCGAGGATCTCCAGGACCTCGCTTTCACCAGCCAGCCGGTCAGGCTCCCAGCTATCTTCGGGCAGGAGTTCTTCATCAAAGTCGAAACGTGAATCCTCAGTCACATCCTGCGTCAACCGAGTCCTCGGTCGGTCCTCGAACTCGCTTACTGCCTTCAGGCGTGACACATGAACCACTGGATAGAAACGATATCCACTCCGATCGGGCAGTTCCAGCTCATAGGCGTATTCTTCCACCTTGTTCTTTACCCTGAACGGGCCGTGCCATCGGTGGGCAAGCTTCTTAGTCAATCCGGGCTTGACGCGCTCCATATACAGCCAGACACGGCTTCCTGGTTCGAAGAGAGACTTCGTCACTGCTTCAGTATGTTCGTCGTCTGTTCGTTCGCCATTTGGATGGTAGTCCGGCGTCTCATCGTTCGATCGTCGAGGTACAGCTGCCTGTTCTTTTCGACTTAAGGCTTCGTTATGTTCCTTGGCTCGACGCGTCTTTTCTGCTGCTTGGTACTCCTTGGCCATTTCAAGCGCTATTCCTTGCTGGCGATTCACCTCTCTTCGCCATGCTAATGCATCAGATTGCTTACCGGAACCTCGTCGTAGTGAAGACGTCATTGCATGCAGCGACGAGTGAGCGTCCCACCCATGTACTAGGAAGAACGGGGTCTCCTTTCGCGTCGTATCTTGCGAATTGTTGATTGCGAACACTAATCGCTCTGCAATCTCGTCCCAGTCCTGCTGCAGCGGATCTTCGACGTACACTTTCACTGACTGCATGACGGTCTTTACTGATCGCTCTTGTTGGCCATTAGCTTGCGGTCGATAGCTTAAAGTCGCTCTCGATCTCGATTGCATCATATCAGCAAAGGCTTGAAAGACCTCACTCATAAAACGAGGATCCCTGTCGTGCCGAATGAGTGCAGGTGCACCGAAACGTCGGTATATGCATTCTTCGAAAGCTTGGGCTACCATGAGAGCGGACGTGTCCGACATAGCTTTGGCAACCACGAATCCAGTGAACGAGCACTGGAACAGTAGTAGCGCAGTGTTACCGCGTCGCGACTTCGGCAAGGGTATGACGAAGTCCATTGACACGATCTGGAATGGTCGTTCGGCTAGGATATTGCCTGGAGAGTATCCTCGAAGCTGTGGACGGCTCTTACTGGAACTGCAATCCAGGCACGACTTCACGTGCTTCTCCACATCAGCGTACAAACCTAGCCAATAATAGTCCAACTTTACTCGCTGGTATGTCCGGACCACGCCTTGGTGGCCGCCTTCCAGCGAGTCATGGCAGTTCTGCAAGACTTCTTGAATCATCGTTGTTGGTACTACGAGGCGCAGCTTGGTCTCTGCTTGCTGGTTATCACTTCGCCGACGACTTACTCCTAAGTAGTACAGCAACCCATCCTTCGTTAACACAAACTTGTCGGCAATCTTCCAGGCATTTCGAGCTGCCTTGTAGCCAATATTTTCCAAGTTTCCGCGCAGTACCGATTTCAGGTTAGACCACCTCACTTCCTCGTCTTGGGCTTGGAAATACGGCTTCGCCGCTCTTCCTGTACTGCCACTGGGTCGATGTCATCTGCGTTTACCGTCAGTGATTGCTCAGGTCTGGGTTGTTCATTCAGCGTATTCTTGGTGGGTGCCCCTGTAGCATTTGTCCGCTCCGTCGGCTCAGTGAGTTGCTCAGAGGCGACTTCATCTGCAAACCTAACACGTTTCTTGCGCTGTCGTCTTGTCATTACCGAGACCTCGCCTAGCTCTCGTCGTACAAAATCGACGAATGTTTTGCGTGTCGACATCATTTGGGCGTCCAAGACTTGAACGAAATTATCAGGACTCAGCGTAACCACATTGATGCTCTCTTGCGGGGCTTCATAGATCCTTTCGGGAATCCTATTCAAGCTTGAAAGCTCGGCTTGCCTGTCTTTGCTGAGAACCACCTTCGATACCTTCATCTCTAGTGTTTCGCCTGCTAACGAGTCTGCCGCTGCATTGTACTCTCTCAACACATGCAGGTACTTTATGGACCGAAGTTTCGCTGTAAGTACTTTGTGGCGATTCAATAATGCCATCAGCGACTCCTTCCTGCATGCGATCACCCCTAGGGATTGCTGGATTGCGAGTCTCGAGTCTCCGACCACGGTCAAGTCCTCGGCACCGTGATCTAACGCAGCTTGTACTCCGTTGTTCATGCCTGTGTATTCCGCAACATTTACCATGGTGCTCTCGAGATACGCACTCGCGGCGATCACTATCTTCCACTCAGGGAGTCGCCACACAATCCACGAACAGCTACCGTATCCGCCGTACTTTTCCGTCTTCGCTGATCCATCAAAAGACACCACGAGTCCTCGGTAGTCGCGAGGGAGACGTGCATAAAGGAGTTCAGGGTCCATTCGTTGGTGGTGCTACGAGTGCTAGCGATTCTTCAAGGTCGACAAAGTTCGTTATCGTCGACTGTAGGAGCTGAGCAAACACACAGTCTTTTTCTTTGACTCGTTGCACTTTCAGGTGCCATGGTGATAGCAACACCGAGAACTGTACTGCTCGTCCAAAGAGTGACTTTGATCGGTGTACCCAGTCGAGTGTCGAAAATCGTGTATATACGTGAAGTGTCTGTCCGGCCAACTGAGTGTGACACATCTTCAGCAACAGCAACAATGCCAGGACCTCTTTTTCCGCCGGGAGATAGTTCATCTCGGCTTCCTTCAAAACTCGTCCACAGAACCGTACGGGGTGCAGCTTGCCTTCGTGCTCCTGCATTAGCGTGGTACTTAACGCCCATTCATTTGCGAATAACATGACATGAACCGACTTGGATCGGTCAAAATGTCGGAGGATCGGCGCATCCGCCACCTTCTGCTTGAGCGCGGCGAAACTTCGTTTCGCTGTTGACAAGTCACCTCCGGGTCCAAAGTCTGTATCTTTGAGCTGATACAGTGTAGCACCGTATACGGCAAAATCTTGGATGAATCGACTGTAGTAGTTCAACGCACCCAAGAAGGATTGCATTCCTTTCTTGGATCTCGGGAACGAGAGTTCGGTAATCGCAGCTAGCTTCTTCGGATCTGCTTGGATGCCGGCAGGTGACACCGCATGCGACAGAAAGTCCACTTTCGACTGAACGAAGATGCTTTTCGTGAAACTGACGCTGATTCGACACTCGGCAAACCGACTTAGTAGACGGTCCAATGTCGCCAGACAGTCGTCAAACGTTGCTCCGCCGAAGCAGATATCATCCACGAAAGATCGCCGATCAAACACCGGGACCAATACAGACTCGTCGGGTTCACCGTTCGAAAACATGTCAGCTATTGGGCTGTTCACGAGTCGTGCCACTGGGTCCATGGTTGACGAGGCTTCGTGGTCAGCGTCAAACTTCGTCCGAGGGCTCGTTTCAGGTGCTGACAGCTTCAGTGACTCTTCGTTGTTGGTTCCTCGTAACAGCGTGGCCTGTTCCTCGGCTGCATGCATCAGTTTCGCGTAATGATTCCACCCACCTTTTGGTTGGACAAATCCCCACAACGCGTTGTCTATCATTCGTTGGTAGATCATAGGCGCGTTCTTGAGGCCGAATGGCATTCGAAGCCATTCAAAGTGCCCCAGTGCACAGACAAATGCTGAGATATTTCGCGCTCGATGAGTCATCATTATCGCCCAGAATCCGCTGGCCGCATCGAGCGAGCAGAACCATAGGTAGCTCTCTAGACCCGTCAGCAGATCATCGACGAGTGGCATCGCGTATTCCAAGATCGTTGTGACGGCGTTCACCATCTTGTAATCAATGCACAGCCGAATATCCACGCCGTTCTTTTTCAGCACTATCACAATTGGCGACGCCCACGGGCTATCCGAGAACGACACCAATCCAGCTTTGAGCAGCCCTTTCAGAAGCTTATATAGCTTTGGCATGTGTCGAAGCGCCACTCGTCGGGCACGCTGTTTGATAGGAGCGTGCTCCTTGACATCAATATCGCAAACCACTCCATAAGCTGGTGGAGGAAGCGTGTTACCACTCGAAATCATGATTTGCTCGTGTTTCTTGAGCACATTGATTAGTCGCTTCTGTTGCCCACCCTTGAACTCGACGTTTTGTACATTTGGCGCCGAATAGTCCAGTATCGTGACCGAGGTCTCGGTCAGGTCCGGAAGGAAGGCAAGTTCTTGCGCATAGTCTTCAAGTTCAATGTGGTTGGCTTGGTGTTCAGCCGAGTCCCTTGCTTCATCGACGTTCATGGTTTCATGTCCTTCGGTGTTTAGAACCCTCATTACCGCCATGAATGTCTTCTCGAGCACCGTCGCCGGGTTCTTGTCTATTTTGTTCCCCTTGGGCGGCGGTTCCTCTTTATTGACTTCGCCAACTGCGGATTCTCTGATGTTGAACGATGTCTTGGTGGTCACCCCTGGTGGTACGTCTCCGCTAACCGTGATCTTGGCAGACGGTGCGATCGGTATAGATTCTGGATCATTGCCCACTGGCAAGCCATCAGTTTCGTTGGCCGATATCTCGTCGTCGCGTTGTTGCAGGAGTCGTTCCAACGCTGGGCGCACGTGAGATGCTCGCCTTCATCACTGAAATAGTCAGGTGGCCGGCTTCGCACTCCTCGGGGTGGTGTATAATCGCCTTTCTCCACTGCCGAAGGTTGTTTGGCGAGCCATTCTTGGTACAACGTGGCTTCTTTCTCGTACAGGGTTTGATCCCGTGATTCAGCATAAGCAATCACTTGCCATTCCTGGTACTTCCTTGAATCGAGTCGAACGTAGCCTGCTTCGACCGGCAAGTCACCATGTGGTACCCACATCACAAAGGGCAAGTGAATCGGACAAAACACCAAGTTATCGGTGATATTCGTCAATCGAACTCGCTCCGGGTGACCACGTCGAAACCTCGTCACAGTCGGCACCAAGCAGTCCGTTCGTCGGATCCATACAGCATGTGTATCCAGCGTTGGTTTCCGTTTTTGTAGCCGGAATTCTCCCCATTCGTGTCCAGGTATCTGTAAAAACTCGGTAGGACCACCGAAGACATGCCTACGCCCGGGATTATCGTCATCCATCATGTTTTGCATCTTGATCAATGGGATCCTGACCTCGTCCGGGAGTTGTACAGTGGCGTGAAATAGGTCGATGCGAATTCCGGCTGGGATCATAAAATCGGTGCCAAGCACCACATCAACTCCAGCACTGTGATCCATAATCCACACCTCGAACTCGTACACGCGCTCCCAGCCGAGGGTCACCTTGACGAGTGCTCGGCGTGTGGTCGCTATCTTTCCTTTCTGTATTCCTTGTATTTCCAGCCGTCGACCGTTGTCTGGATCGGTCCTCATCTTCAGCTTCTTTGCCATCTTCGTTGTAATGACACTCACATTTGCCCCAGTGTCGAGCAGTATCCGCATTCGTGTGTCGTTTACCGCTCCCATAACCAGAGCTCTCATCCTCACTCTTCGGTCGAACTTCTGCGACGACCACCACCCCAGTCGTTCTCCTGGTAGCAATCTCACCGTCTTGGCGAGTCCTCGAGGTAACTTTTCCTCAGCCACTGCACTCGAGACCCAGGCTTCGCACTCACTCGACCCGCTTTCTTCATCTTCACTCACATCGCCTCCACCGAGGTTTAAAACTCTCTCCTTTTTATTGTCAGTCCATTTCACTCCATCTCCGTCGTCATTATTCGGCCATTCGCACTTGCCCACGTACGCGTAGATACAATCTGCGTCGAGCGCGGGTTCGGCTAACTGTAGCAGCCCGTTAGGGACCAACCCAGGTTCAGTTGGCGGGCTGCCTAGTTTAAATGCCCAAATACGAGGGTCTGGAGCTCGGGCGAGAGGTCTTTCTTGTCAACCTTGTTCTTGACGAGGTTTGCGAGTTCTTGGAAAGCTTCGCACTTGCCTGCATCATGCACTGGTTTGCATAGTTTGCAGCGCTTGTAACAATAGTGCGCAGAGTGAGTGAGACCACCGCAGGCAGCGCACGGGCCATACTGACGGCCGCTGTCGCGTCGGTCTCGACCACGAAAACGGTCACCGCGGTCTCCGCCGCGCTTAGGTCGGTCACCCCTTGGTGGGCGATTGTCAGTCCGGCCATAGGTGCCCTCAGCAGCAGTTCGTCGTTCGCCTTCATTAGCCGCAGCGAGGTGTCGTTCATCATCTTCCGAAACGTAACCATCGCTTCTTTCGTCATCGTAGTATTCCGACTCAGAAAAGTGTTCGTCATCGTAGTATTCCGACTCAGAAAAGTGTTCGTCATCGCTGTACTCATCTCGACGTGAACCGGAATGGTCGGTGTAGTCTGCATTCGGATCCCGGAGTTGCATCTCAGCAATGAGTTCTGTCAACGTGGCTTCGGCCAACATCATTCGTGGCAGATTGCGATAGTCGTCGCGTCGACGCTCGTTATCGCGGTCACGTCTGTCCCGGCGGTACCCATCCCGAGGATCGTCAGTGCGCCGGTCGTCACGTCGTCGAGAGTTGTCGCGGCCTCGTGGCAGGTCGCGACCCCGATGTGTGGACTGTGATGTCTCCTTAGAGGAGCCACGATCTTCCATTTTCAAGATCTCGTTGATCATCCGTTCCAAGTCATGGATGTCGCTCACCTGCAAGTGTCCAAGACGGTTTTGGAGGCTCTTGTCTCCACACGTCTTTAAGAATCGTCGAACGTGGTCACGCGCTTCCCGTCCGCCGTTCGCAAATCGAACATCGGCGTTCCTTGCATAACCGTTGAGTCGGTTCAAGTAATCACAGATGTGTTCTTTGTCCTTCCGTTCCGCTGAATAGTACCGAGTCTTGGCCGACTCGTTAAACTGCGAGCAATAGTACTCGATGAACTCTGCATTGAGCAGCTGCCAGTCGCGCCGAGTCCTCCTTGGGAGTTGACGGTACCAATGAAGGGCTCCGTCCCGGAGGCTCAGTTCAAAAGCCATGCACCACTCATTAGGCGGGGTATGCGTCCCTTTCATCTCATAGATGAAGGCTCGTAGCCACTGCATTGAATTTTCTTGCTTGTCGCGGAGTCCGAGGTACGGCTTGATCTGGGCGAGGGGTCGATGCGTTGCAATCTCGAGTTTCGGTGTAACATTCAAACTTTCCATATTGCTTGCTTCACGCATCTGACGCGCAAATTCAGCAGCTAAGTTGTCACCATCCCCATTAAAATCCAGCAGGTCACGTCCGTCGTCCGATGAGTCATCGTTGCCGGACAGTTTCCACCCAGGACGTCGTCCGGGTCCTCGTTTCGAGTTCCGCGTTGGGTTTAAGTTATCGGTATCACGCGCTAGCCGCGCAGATCGATTAGTCGAACGAGGTGTCACCATGTGCGAGTCTTGAAAGTACGGGGAACGCTCGGCCGTCGTAGCGAATGCTCCACCCAGCTGTTGTTCACTTGCACCGGTGCCTCCATGCCGCTTGGGTGTTTGCGGTAATGGTATCATCGATGGGTCGACAGTTTCCCCAGCTTTGCGCGCCACTGGTTGCCTTCCGGTACGATCGGTAGCCCTAAACGCAATACGGAGCTTCTTCTTCCATTTCTGCAATTCGGCTCCAGCGGCCGATGGTGACCAGTCTTTCAGGATCACATCCGAAGGGTACGTCTGCGTTTCCAAGCCCATCGCAGTCAGCAGGGAGACCGTATCCTCCGCGACTTGACGAGTACTCGTTGAGTTCACTGGCCACGCGATTTCGCTGCTAATGTCCGCCCAGACAGCTTGGCGGACAGGTCTCGGCGCAAACATCGGTATCCAAGCGCTTTCTGTCCACATCAGTTCGAGGCATCGGCCGAGGACCTTGTTAGCGATTGGAGTATCTCCGTTGATCGGTGGGCGATTGCCTCGCGGCATCGCCGAGTTCACGTCCGCTCTCGCGGGCATCCTCTCTTCATCATCTTCATCATCATCATATGCTGGTTCGGGTCCTGCGACCGCGTCCAGCTCATCCGCGAGATTCCTCGTTATCGACCGCAGCCCTCCGCTGTGCGTCGCCGTCAATCTCGCGTCTTCCGGGGAATCGGGCGTCACCATCGCTGGTTCTCCCGCCTTCTCCTCCAGGTCATCATAGGCTTCAACATCTTCACCGTTGGTGTCAAGATCACCCGCTGAGTCTTCGAAGCTGACCGAGCGCTCGGCAATTCCTGCCATGCGCGGAGTCACCGATGTTGAACTCGAAAGCTCGTTACGGCCGCCGCCGGACTTCATCGGGGTAGCTGGTATCGCTGTTGATCCTTTCACCATTTTATTCTTCTTCCACACTTGTTTTTTGCTCGTACTTTGATTGTCTGTAAACAAGTCACAACACACAGAAGGTCACACCAATCCCGGGTCGCGGCACCAGTTGTCGTGTAGGAACACGCCAGAATTATGTCTGCTAGTACTCCCACCCACAACACACACCTCGCCCTTGAAGACGAGGTGAATATCGGGCGAAGTCTCGACCTGAAGGCCTTGATTCAGCCCTAGCACCGGGTTGGTTAATGACCCTGCGCACTCCGACTTGTCGGTAGGACAACCAATCAATACAACAGCACTAGCCACGAGCACAGGCTAGTCTGCAACACACACTAAGTCAAACCTCGCTGGCCCTCAGAAGGAAGGGTCCAGGACTTTTCAGCCGGTAAGCGAGGGGGCCGGAGCAAAGCCCCGGTAGGTAGATAGATAGGAGGCTTCTGTAGCACTCCTAGGTCGAACGAGCTCTCTCGTTCTCTGCAACACGCAGCAAATCAATCACACAATCTCTACTTCTTGGACTTGCCGGGCGGATGAACACTTGAGTTATCAGCTCACGAGTCCACCGGCAGGCATAATCCTGGCGATCAAGCGGGACCAGACACTACGGACACTTACCGTAGCCGGACTTGACTCTTGTGCGATCGGGAGGAAAATCTGCTCTGTTTGTTGCGCCTTGCGGGCGCTTATCGCTATACTATGGTTTCCTATATCTCAATACAAATATCTAGTGTGAACTCGTCCGTTGGGAAACTCCTGGATTCCTGACGACTGCTCAGCGAGGTCTCAGGAGGCGTATCCGGCATATCTCCCGGATGCGACTTCTCTTCAAAGGGCACGACTCGGATATCTTCCCTGACATGACTCCTCGTCAGGCCGTAGTGTGCCGTACATCACCTCGCTCTTGTGCCTTGTCATTCTGCCGCGGGTCTTCTAGGCCAATCAACGCCCTGTCGCACACTTCCCCCAACGGGATTCTGACGACCAGACCTCGAAAGCAACGGCGGCCACGGCGACGGCAGCTCCGGTCAATTCACTACACCACAAAGGTGTCTGAATATCGACCCCGATTTTGCCCAACAGAGTTCTGGTATGGCTTTGTACTCTTGGCACCGCAGGCACGAATCCAGGCTTGGTTTGATCGCAATTCAGTTGCCCAAGCCGCACCACCTACAGGTACTGTGGGATATTTACCACAACGAAAGAGATGTTTATCGTTACGGCACTACAACAAATGACGCGGGTTGTATTGGTGGTTGCGCCCCCAGAAGCCGAAGGCTCGAGAAGCATCGAAGCCTTGAGCATAAATTAAAAAAAAAACAATACGATCACACTGGCTCTGGTAACTTAAGCCATGAATTTCTTTGAGCAAAGCTCATGATCGAGTTGTAACGAACGTGATTGTGAGTCTGTTCCATCTCTTAGGATTTTCTTGAAGATGAAATGCCGAATGTACGAGAGTCATACACGTTGTCGTTATACCCAGACGCCAATACTACACGTATAGTATAATAGTGCTTCGAAGTACGAGATAAATATGGCGAGCCTATGAGCTTCCGAACCAAGGTGAGCGACTCCAGCACCGACACTTCTAGCTACGAAATTGCATTCGTGCGCTATCGATAACTCCTCGTGTTCACAAATTATCATTATTTTGCTTGAAGGACAAAATACTTTGAAGTACTACTGTAGTACTAAATTAGCATGAGCTGGGATAACGTAAATCATCCTTTGTACGAGGCAAACAGTACACAATGTAGGAAGTTAGTGCCTGTTCTTGTCCAGAGCGCGAAGCTTTTGCATCTTGCGACCGATCTTGACCCTTGCAATCAGGAAAACGTTTTTAGTCTTCACATCGAATGAATGAATCCTTCACTGGCCTTCATTGTTGGGGCTAGCGTAGTCCATTTTCCAATTTGCGAAGAGCGAGACAATTCCAACTTATTCCACGTCGACCGCGCAATGAAGTTAGCGAGCGTTCTTACCTGCGCGGCAGTCGTCGCCAGCACTGCCAACGCTGGCAACTCGAACTATCTTCGCTCGACTGGCTCCAACTCTGCAGCCGGTGGCAAGCAATTCGACTTCTTAGACGTCGACCAGACCAGCCCGACCCTGACCGGTAGTGGCAGCGAGGCTTGCCCGGAGAAATGCCCTCTAGACCTGAAGCCGGTTTTCGATGAGGATGGTGTTGAATACCTGAACGAGTGCATGCTCCGCTTGGCGGAATGCAGAGACAATTCCTTCCTTGCGGCCTCGGACCTCGCTGACGTGCGCTACATGTTCGGAAGCTTAGAAGGAACGGTTTATTTGGCGTCTCCGTCCGGAAGCGGTAATCAACAAGCGATTGAGTTTGATATCGGGCTCGACAAGATCTTTGGTGGGAACGATGATTCGGCTTCAGACGAGAGCGACTTGAACAGCGGCAGCGATGACACTACTCAAGGACAAACCGCCCCGCCCGCGACAGCGGAGCCACCCAACTTGAAAAAGATGGATCCCGTTCCCGTGAAGATGTACAACAATGGATTTTAGGGTGATAAGGAAGAGGAACAGATAGATTGCAGTCTCACGAGTAGGATGGTCTCCAATGCTGCAAGAAAATTGAAGAACATGAGCGGAAACCTACTGATTTGTTGGTTTCGGGAAGGGTTAGATGCACAATTGGAGTCAATTAAATACTACACAAGCTTGAAGCCACGAGAATGTCACTCATTTCGAGTCTTTGAGTTGTCGCTAGAAGCTGTCCAAAGACAAAAGCAATCCACGTAGGATCACGTCGGAGTGAGTCGATTGAAGTATGTACGACTGCGATAGTTTTGAGAAGTATGGTTGCCTTCAAAACATGGCGTCTCTTCGTAACTATACCACGACATATCTCGACGTGATATGCAATTACGAATTAGAAATGATTGTCCCGAAGAAGATTGTCCTCTTTTTGAATCGTCGCAGTGAGCATGTCATCCCTGATAAGCACTAGCCACTCGAACAAACATCATTGGTCATCCAGCACCACGTTAGAAAAACGGTCAGAATGTCGGGTTACTTGAACTAACTCTCGAATGACGAGTCATCAAAGCAATCTTCTAGTCCACTCACAACACCATCGATAAGTAACCTGTTCAATGTTTCGTTGTGTTCCGACACAACCACGTTAGCATCAGAGAGGGTAGGCTGTTCCAGGTTTGGGCTCGCAGCGGCGAGTCCACCGTCACTAGATCCGTTCCAGTGTTTTCAAACCACAGCGAATTAAGCTTGCCGCCAACCAATGCCAACAAATCTGTTAAAACTGAGTAGCTCTCGATGTCGTCCACAAAGAGTTTTATAGGACGTGAATGCGTTTTCCCGTTATGGTTTGTACTATGATTGTCTGGAACAAGCCTGGTCTCGTCACTTAGGCCAACTTTGCATATCCCGAAGCCAGGAATAACAGCATCCACACGGTCACTCATATCGGTAGAATCATGGAGCGCTCTACACCGGAAAGCATGAGAAAGTGCAAATGTCGTGTCTTCTCCATCTTCCAAGCCCTTGGGGTTGAAACCTAGTACTTTCACGGAGCTCAACAAACCCATACGTTAAACGCTCTGCGCCATGATCAAACCCAGGGTCAGGATAGGAGCTCTTTAATACTTCTTCAAACTGCACGCACATCCCAGGTTGTCAACGCAAACGTTGCCAGATCCATATGCTGTACGTGTGGGCTCGACATGCTGCTCCACAATGCGTACGCAAGCCATCTCCATTGTACATTGTACGACGAGTGGTTGAATGCTTCGTCGCTATTGACCGCATCAAGATTTTCATCGTCGTCTTTGAGATAGATGTCAGCTGAGACACTGTTCGTCGATGATACAGCGACTGCAAAGTAAAACTCTCCAAGAATTCTCTCTGGTATGCCACTCTGATATCTGACATCGTACAATATTCCCGCGATTCGCACCAGGAAGTCGACACAGCGAGCGTCCACAAACGAGAGTAGTAAACAAAAAGCCAGCATGTATCACCGCCGGCCCATAGTGTTCTCGCTCGGTGTGCCTGTCATCAAGTCTTATTTTCAGAGAGGCCATCCGCGCTCGAGCTAGGGCTTCCGTCAATTGCGCCACTGCTGGATCGGCAACATCCGCTTTTAGCGTCCACACTCGGTTTTCCAGCACGTGGGTAGCAAGTCGAAGATCTTGGATGCTCCACACATCCAACAGAGCAGAACCGTTTATCGTCGCACAGAGATAAACAACAGGGGGGGGGGGGGGGGGGGGGCATCAAAATCTATCCGTTTCCTAAGCTCACGAGCAAAAAGCTCCGATGTGGAGGTAGGTTCTTATCCCCCGTGGATTTTTCTGAATTGCACGCATCGGCATCGCCTCGTGGCTGGTCCTCCCCTCCACAATAGAACGCGAGTGCCACCACTCTCCAGTGTCGGCCTTAGCCACCAATTGCTGCATCATCTCCCTAAAATCCGTCGAATATTCCTACGGATCATCTGGGAATCCAAATAATCCCGCCCACGAAACCGAATTTTGCGTCGCGAGCGCGTCTTCCGTCGACAATTTCCAGACCATCATTATCTCCACACTGAGCGAGGAGTGTCATCGTCATCCTGGTCGTCAAGTGTCATGAATCGAGAGCAAATCTCCGCAAACGCGGGGCTATCCACCACCGTCAGCACGTTTAGCTGCTCTATGGCCTCTCGGACCTTTTGCAGTCTCAGTTTGTTTTGAAGATTTTCGCCTTGCGCGAAGAAAATCATGTAAATGGAGGCGTTGGCCACCGGCTCTCGCTCTCATCAAAGTCCGTGTCCCATTTCCACGGACAACACTTGATACAAACAAGGGTACGGCAGCTCGTGGAAGCAGAAGCTGCTGCACAGAGCCTCGAGCCACGGCAGGAGCGACGTCATTTCGGCCATGTTTGGAATGATTTCGAACTGATAAAAAGAATATCCCAAAATCTGGTCGGGAGAGGTTCTTTGTAGAATTTCGTCGGACGATGGAGTGGGAGGACATCGCCAAGGACCTGAACGCGGGCACTATGGGGGGCGTGGCGGGCATCGTGGCCGGGCACCCTCTGGACACTATCAAGGTGCAGCTACAGACCAGTCGCACGGCTGGAACAGGCGTCCTGTGCAGTTTACGACGCGTCCTGAGCTCGGACGGGGCTGCTGGACTGTTCCGAGGGGTGCTGTCACCCGTTCTGAGTAACGCGCCAATCAACGCCGTGATTTTCGGCGTTCAGGGGCAAATGGTGCGCGTCTTGCAGCAGGACGGCAAGGCGATGACCAACACGCGGCACTTTCTTGCAGGATCCAGTGCAGGATTGGTCCAAGTCCTATTTGCAGCACCCTCCGAGCACGTCAAGATCCAGTTACAGACGGGGGCAATGGGCAATGAGCATCGGTCACTAGCTGCAGGCAGGACGATCTTAAGGAAATATGGGATGTCTACATTATTCCGAGGGTGGGAAATCTGTCTATTGAGAGACGTGCCATCTTTTGGTGTCTACTTCTGGTGCTATGAAGCTACCAAAAGAGCATTGACACAGGGGAAGAGGGAGAACGAGACGGATTGGAAACTCATGGTAGCGGGGGGACTTGCAGGCATGTTGTCGTGGGCAATGTGCTTGCCTATGGATGTGATCAAGAGTCGGGTTCAGGGGCAGAGGCTTGGGGGTACGCAAATGTCGATGGTAGAGATTGCGAGGACTGGGGTGATGCAGGAGGGACCGGGCCTCTTCTTCAAGGGCTTCGGAGCGACCATGGTAAGAGCGTTCCCTGTCAGTGCGGTGACGTTCCTTGTGTACGAGAAGACCTTGCAGCTCATGTCGTGAAGTGGGGTATCGTGTGACAATTTTGAAGAGTGGGGAGAGTTGAGAGTATGTACGAAGCTTTGTAGGCAGAGCCTGCAACTAGAGTCCTTACTGCTCTAGGAGGTATTGGTGAAGCGGTGCGAGTTAGCTCTAGGAGGTATCGGTGAAGCGGTGCGAGTTAGCTTCAAGCCGGGTAACTACATGTATTTTGAATTGATAATAGTCGAAGATCAGCTTAATCGCTGTTTTAGCACGTAGGGGTTACCCCAGACGTTGGGTGCACTTCCTACATGTAGACGAACGGAGCGTTGCTCAGGTGTCGCCGCGTACCCAAAAATCAACATCAATCACGTTTTCATCCAAAAGACGGATAACCTTCGAGTAACCCACAGCACATTTCCAGTTTTCATCAAACTGATCACTGCAGCCTTTGACGGGAGAGGACACTTCTCTTTCGCAAGAGGCAAGAACTTGCCGTTGTGTTCCTTCAGCTCATCCACAGCAACTTGAAACGCAGTCGCCTGCTCTGCGGTCAGCCGAATAATCAACTCGACTAGTTCTCGAGACATTCGTTATGTGCGGCCATCCAAGCAGCTCAAACAGGTTTCAAGAGTGACCAGATCATTCAGATACTTCAAGGTCAACTGCTCGACACCCCACGCGCTCAGCGCCTTGTTAAGGTCCGACACAACATGATTGACTCGTTCAAGGAAGAGAGACGTCAATTCAGGACAAGAAGACGCCTCAAGGTTGACGTATCCGTACTGGGGAGCGCGCAATGTATCTGGTACTGGTTCAGGGTAGTTCTCCTTCAGCGCTGTCTTGAGCGCTGCCACGCCACGTTCACTTAAATCCATATCCCGAATGTTTAATTCCCGAACAGAGCACCTCGACGCTTTGCTCCACAGCGCATAAGTCAACCATCCCCAATACGCATGGCGAACGGAGTGTGGTGGGATTGTTACGATTAACCCATCTGCCGATTGACAATTTCTCGAGATTGCGAGTATCAGCAATGGCGCTGCACATTCCAATATGTCGTGGATCGGGATCACAACGAAATAGTAACTTCACCTCTCTCCCTTCCCCTTCAACTGTCAATCCAGGACTTCCACCCGTTGATGCGCGCATTGACCGACCGCAAACAAGTACCAGATACCATGAATCCAAAATTCAACATGGGCATCCCCTCGACACGTTCTCCAGCATAGTTCATGTGGATCCTGAAATACTTCGGATCTGTTCGAGATAAGGCTGCGGCTATTTCGTTCACGTTCAGACTCAACCAACAAGAGAACACGCCGCTGCATGTCCTACACAGACATTGTGCACAGGGACGGAGGATGGACCTTACAAGGGCAAAGCATACTTCGAAAGAGAGCTAGCCGAATCAACCAGCCGAATATTTTTGGCGGCATCAATAACTAATGAGCGCATGCACTGCAAGTAGAGTTTATCCGGATACGATCGTTGAAACGTGAAACGCGCTTTCCCTGAAGTCAGCACAATATACGTGCGAATATTCCCAACCTTGGTACGTGTACAGTTGCGCCTTCATATTCGTCGCCTCTTACTTCTAATAACTTGTAAAGTATCATTAATAGTACACTGTAATTAGGTCTGTTTGGTCTGTGGAAAATTGATCAATCTCAAGTACTAATAAGTTTCATTCTGATGAATACGAGAGCCACAACTGTACTGATATCATTTACTGAATGTGAACGTTACATTGACGGTGCGAAGTTGCAGCCACGTCAGTCTGAAAACGAGGTCCGTCCTCATTCTGCATTGTGCTGCCTCGGACGCAAGTCGCCGCCGGACCAAGAAGAGAAGAAGAACTTCGGAGATGCCGCGCATCGAGACCGAGGTCCGTCTGGACTTCAAGGACGTGCTCATCCGCCCCAAGCGCAGCACGCTCAAGAGCCGCTCGCAGGTGGACGTGCAGCGCGAGTTCCGCTTCCTCAACTCGAAGCGCACGTGGTCCGGCGTGGTAGGTGGATGCCCACCTGCAACACTTATCCTCTTCTCCCTCTCTAACTTGATGTCTGCAGCCCGTGATCGCCGCCAACATGGATACGGTCGGCACGTTCGAGATGGCCGTGGAGCTGGCCCAGTTCCAGTTCATCACCTGCGTGCACAAGCACTACACGCCGTCCGAGTGGGCCGCCTTCGCCAACAAGCACCCAGATGTGCTGCCCACGGTGGCCGTGAGTGCCGGCTCCAGCGCCGCGGACCTGGAGAAGATCACGGCCATCCTCAAGAGCCACGCGGACATCCGGTTCATCTGTCTGGACGTGGCCAACGGCTACTCGGAGCACTTTGTGCAGGCTGTGCGCAGCGTGCGCTCGGCCTTCCCCGAGCACACGATCATTGCCGGCAATGTCGTGACGGGCGAGATGGTGGAGGAGCTGCTGCTGTCAGGGGCCGACATCATCAAGGTCGGCATCGGCCCAGGCTCGGTGTGCACCACCCGCAAGCAGACGGGCGTGGGCTACCCGCAGCTGTCTGCGGTGCTCGAGTGCGCTGACGCTGCTCATGGTCTCAACGGCCACGTCATCTCCGATGGAGGCTGCACGTGTCCGGGTGACGTGGCCAAGGCCTTCGGTGCGGGGGCGGACTTTGTCATGCTCGGGGGGATGCTTGCGGGCCACGATGAGAGCGGCGGTGACAAGATCGAGATGAACGGTAAGTGGTTCAAGAGGTTCTATGGCATGAGCTCATCGGAGGCTATGAAGAAGCACAATGGCGGTGTGGCCGAGTACCGTGCGTCTGAAGGAAAGAGCGTCACTGTTCCGTATCGTGGCGCTGTAGCTTCTACATGCAAGGAGATCCTGGGCGGCGTACGCTCCACATGCACTTACGTGGGTGCCAGCAAGCTGAAGGAGATAAGCAAGGTACGAGCTTACCGGTGAACTTTGTCGTATACAACAAGACTAACAAGTGGTGTCGTCAATGTTGACTTTGTCATGCAGCGTACGACATTCATTCGAGTCTCGCAGCAGCTCAACGAAGTATTCGGTCGCGCCCCTAACGAACAAGAGGAGCAGGTGTCGAAGAAACAAAAGACGGGCTAAGCTTTCGCAGCACCAGGATACTACGGCAGGAATATCCTCAACATCAGGACTTTAGACGTGTGACGATGCATCAAATATAGGTCACCACTATAGAGCACCCAACTGACAGTAACATCGGCCCCTGTTGGATTTCCCATTTGCAGAGTTAGTATTGGTCAATGTTACTCCACACCACATCTTGCTAGTTCATGCGGAGGTTGCCAACCATTTTATCCTCTGGAGCTCGATGGTCGATACAAGCCAATGAAGGCAGAAAATCACAGCATTCCACGACGATAAGTGACGGATACAAGAATGAAATGAATATCATTACTTTCACTGGGCAAGGATGACTCAGGAACACTCAAAACACTGCCATACGTGGAAACAAAACTGAATGAATATTCGTATCAGAACATGTACCATGAAATGTCCACGCACCGACGCTGCCCACTAGGTTATCTTTTCGTAGAGCAAATAATTAAGTGGGGGTTGTCTACATCGCACAAGGACAGATTGTATGTACTTCAATTTGGAGAAGCTGTTGGTGCCATTTTGTGCACAAACGACATCTTGAAACATGCCATCAACAATTTTGAAATCCAATTCGACTTTGATTGCATGCGCAGAGCATGAAAACAGACTTAATACACGAAGTTTAGCGAGTCTCGTGGCATGAGACTCTTCGACATAAAGGCATTGAGCGTTCCTCAGGAGAAATCTCCTCAATTCGCGCTCACTAAGCGTATCGTGCTGCTTCGGCACCTGCAGGAGCTTTGGTACTCTTTGTCGCACGGGGAGTTGCTTTCGAGGGTCTCTTACTGCGTTCTCGTGCTCTCTTGGTGTGAGCTGCACTTGCCATGAGCTCCTTGGCACGGCGAAGTGCACGTTCAACAACATCACGCTGTGCTTCGAGGCGGGCTGTTCTCAGCGTTATCGACCCATGAACCGATTCATCCACGATCCAAGTCATGGTGGCTTCAGTGTGTGCCTCCACGCTGTATGAGCTCTGCGCCGCCGCGTGGGTGGCCACGACCTCACGCGCTTGAGTATCAGCAGCCTTTTTCGCCACAACAATGGTCTCTCGCAGGCGTTGCTCCAGTCTCTCCTCAATCAGCGACTGCTGCTCGAGTTGTTGTCGCTTGCATTGTCTGCGGTTTTCCTCCAACAAGCTCTTGACAAGCTCCACCAAGTGCGTCTCTGCTCGTCGCACCACGCGCTCTTCCAGGATCATTAAAGCTTGCTCCAGACGAGCGTCCAACTCCGCCACTGCAGCAACTCGCGCTTTCTCCCCAGCAAGGTCAGCAGCATGAGCAGTCCGTTCCTCGACCAAGTGAAGCTTCGTTTGCAATTGGTGACGATCCGATGCTGCTGACTGTTGCAACTGCTGATGCTCATTGTTTAGAGTCGCAACCAGAGCTTGGACGGACTGTTCCGCTCGAAGTGCCGCTCTCTCTTGCACGTCAACTAGTGCCTCGTTGATCTTCTCCTCCATCGTCCTGTGCGCAGCTTCTTGCTCTGCTAATTGAGCTTCTGCCATCTCTCGAGCCTGACGGAGACTGGACTCTTGCAGAGTTGTCAGCACGCGTTGAATCCGATCATCAACGCGGCGTTCGAGCGCCGTAGGGTCCCCGTAAGCCTCGTTAATGGCACAAACCAGGGCTTGCGTCCGCGCCTCCGACTCCACTCGTGCCTGCGCCACGCGCTCCTCAACGAACTGCTTCTGTCGCTGCTCTTGCTCCGCCTGACGGTCCGTTAATACTTCCGCCAGTCGGCTCGCTTGGGCGGACACGTGGGCGATGGCTATCCCCAGCCGCTCATTGTCCACCGAGTAGCTCTCCGGAAGCTCGATAATCTGCGCGTCCATCTTGCTTTGCGAGGGCGCCGCTGGCGATTTTCTGTCGATTGGAGAGGTAGGGATCGGCGCATCCTGAATGGCTGCCAACTACAGTCGGCAGCCGTAACACTGACGGCCATTTCGATTCGGAAACTTGCCAATTAAGTACTTCGGAGTGAGGGAGCGTGGCGAGAAGCATTACGTTGATGGCGTTGATGCAGGCAAGACAACATGATTGCTGGCCGTAAGACGGAGAGCATGATCCGGGCAAGATCTACTTAAACGGCCACACAGCAAACGAACTGGCCATTCGGCGTGCAACGGGCTATCGCGAGCAAATGGATATTCACTCGGAAGTGTCCACAACGCGAGACATTTAGTACGTTCCTGCAGGACAGTAGTGCCCCGGTCAGCAAAAAATACGACACTGTAGAGGAATGCCTCGACTTGATGGGCATGCACGATATCGCGGAGGGCCAAATCGCTCGCGGCAACTCGCAGGAGCAGGTGAAGTATCTGACGATCGGAGTGGAGTTAGCTGTGCACTCGATTCTTGGGTTCCGGGATGAACCGACGAGTGGTCTGGACGCGCACTCGGCAAAGGCGATCATGGACGGTGTACGCAAGGTAGCAGACAGCGGACGAACCATTGTCTGCACGATCCACCAGGTGTCTCCTTCCTGTTTGATCACTTGATCTTGCTGAAGCGTGGTGTCTTCTCCCTATTTGATCATGTGATGTTGCTGAAGCGCGGATAATGAGTCCGTGGTCGTCGGTGAGCTTGGTGAGAGGTGCCAAGACCTGGTGCTTATCTGGAAGCGTCTCCCGACTGGCCGAAGGTGATGTTCATGAAGAAGCGTGCGTCCAACAGCCCCACTCAAGTATACTTCCTGATGAAGTGGTACTTCGCTTTGTACTGGCGTACGCCGGCGTTCACGTTGACGCGTTTTGCCATCGTGGTTGGTGTCGCTATCAGTTGCGGCTTGGCATTCCTGAGCGTGGACTTCACGACTGGGCTTAATTTGAATGCGCTATGGCTGGGTTGATTGGCACTCCTCCTGTGTATTCGATCGGCCGTACCGCATTCTACCGCGAACGCGCCTCCCAAACGCACAGCGCACTATGGTACTTTGTCGCGACGACTATGGTGGAGATTCCGTACGTCTTTGGCCAATGTTGTCTTTCACGGCCATCTATTATTCGATGGTGGGTTTCCAAGGCTTTGCCGCGGTGGTACTCTACTGAGTGCACGTGTCACTGTTCGTGCTGGGCCAAATGTACGTTGCTCAGTTTTTGATCCACGTGTATCGAGGTTGTTCGCTGTCATGAGAGCGCTAGCGACAACATAGACAGCACACGAAAAAGAAAATGGCCTCGAAGACGTAGCCGAAGTTTGCAGCGTTCGTCGTAGATGTACTCGAACGTGCCTTCGATGAAACCCTTCACTGTCAGGTAGGAAACGGTGATCGGGATCTCTCCTCTGTCAAGAGTTGGCAACCGAGGTTCGAGCCCACGTTCTACTGTAGTACTGGCTCAACGACTCGTTCCACGACGGCTCCTCCGGACAGTTACAGAAGACCAGCGACGTTAAGATCGAGACTGAAATCGCTGCGGAACGATCGTGTACAGCCACTTGTAGCCCGTGGGGATCGACGAAGATGGCGGTTTGAATCCAGCGAACAACAATAAGTTCGCGTTACAGCAGACCGAGATAGAGGATACAATTATGAAAAAAGGACTTGGCAGTTCTTATCGTGTTTTTTGGTAGCAGTGTCAGCGACAAAACTTTCTCGCTAAGGCTTCTATTGGCACAACTTGCAACGATATGCTTGTTTTGGATGACCCCCTTGGCCCTGACGTGCTGAGCTGCAGCACCCAAGATAGTGGTTTTCACCTGAGGTGCATAATGACGGAATCTGCAGAGATGAGAGTTCTGTCAAATGTAATGCATTGTTGGCACTTCTTAAAATATTGGTTTCACTCCTGGACTGTTAAGCCACTGCTGGGTGTAGCCCAGATAAACGGCGTAGTTCGGGTCGGTCATTTTCGTGTGGCTGGTGACACGCATCATAGTGGCGACCTTGTCGGGCACCACGTTTGACCAAATCCAAATATCGTATTGTGCCTTTTGCAATTTCTCGCCGAGTGACTTCAGCTCTGGAATGTTCTTCAGCGTCAGGAAAAATGTTGCCAGCTCTGATTCCGGCGCCGCCTTGGTCAATACCAAGTAAGCTTCGCCGTAATAAAACGCGTGTTTTCCCTCCTGGGCTCTGAACGACATCGTGTATCTGAGCCACTGTATCAGCCACTCCTTCAACACCACGTTGTCATCGAGCTTCGTCGTTGAATCTCGAAGGTGCTTGATGTTCAGCAACCTGAAAACATCCTTCGGGCTTGTTTGGGTCGCCAGCCACAGCTTCATTGATGCGGCTGGGACGATGTTTGATGCCAACTCTGCAATCCTCGACAATCCCGGTATGTTAACCCTCTCTTCGCTATCAGCTTTTTCATCTGTAACCACATCTGTTGTCCTCAGGAGTCTTTTCTCGGTTGGTACGCCGGCAAGTAAACGGGGTAAGCTCAGCAGACTGGGGGTCGTCTCCGAGGTCGTGGTTTGCTTTGAGCGCGTGAGCGCTGCCACTGTATCGGCGTTTGCAACGAGGATAACGAGGATCATCAACACGACGTAAGGCACGCGCATACTTGGCTTTGGCTGACCTCCGTGATCCTGACGTTGTGAGCTGGTTCTAAGAAATTTGCAGAGTGAGAGAGCTACAGAGCTCCATCCAATAAAGTGATGTCGGTACGTTTACGCGGCATCGACATGCCCAGCCGAAGATAGTTTATTGTTCACGCACACATACCGTACATGCAATACGTATTTACCGAACGCTACTGTTTGGTTAGGATAAGTGTGCGTCGAGCTAACACAACCCTACCAACGCGTCGTAACACACTCTGCAGACAGATTTTTACTACATTACTAGTTATTATAACAGGAAGTAGTGTTTTTTGTAGTCTGTTTGTGCTTCCTACCATTCTAAACAACAGCTACGATGTACTCATTACTTCTCATGTAGCGAACAGTTTGCAGTGCAGTTAGCGTTAGCAGGTTTGTGCGACCGTGTTCGCCGAACACTACCTGTAGTATAGTACATCTAAAACCGTGCTCGGGAATCTGTTCATTGTCCCGAATTTGGCCATAATCTCTGGCGATAACCAGTTGAATCCCAACTTAGGACCACGGTGCTGGCTGCATCACCCAAGAACACCTGTCTTGCCATAACGATTGATCGCGTCAGAAATAGGGCGAATCCCATCATAATGAGCTGAGTTCGTTTGTATAGTCATTGACGCCGAGATGTGCCATCTGAATTGGCACCTCGTAAGTACGCCGAGATTTGCCATTTGAACTGGCACCGGGACCTGATTCTAGATGAGCATCTCGACAACTACTCGGCATGCAGCTGACAGTCGTATCCTGGTGCTCACCATTCATCAGCCAAGTGCCTGGTCATTCGTGCGTTTGACAAACCATGCTGCAAGGGGAAGAGCAAAATGCTTTGTATTAATAGTGGAGCACTCACTGAGTCCAAGAGTTATTTCCAAAATATTGGCTTTAGGAACCAAGCACGCCGGGATGTCCGATGACACTTGGCACGCCGTGCAGCCCGCCTCGGCGGTCAAGTGCTCCGCTTTTTGTTAGCATATTGTATGGGTCTGTAGGCGACGACGGGGGCTACTTGTCTTTCTCGCTAACGGTAGTGTGAACAGAGCGTTACCTCTCCGTGTAAGAATCACTTTTGTCGATATATCAGCAAACGTAGCAACACGTCTGCTGAATCAAGCGGCGCTGGGAAATGCGAGACAAACAAAACTGTAGTTACATGTAAGTTGGACACGTGCTTAGGGCATAGGAACTCGTTAGCGTAGCTAAGTGATATCACTGAAAAACGAAAATGAAGTTGGAGCCGTGCTTGTGGGCAAATAGTCATATGACTAAATAGGGTGATCGAGGCTGGCCAATCACAGGAGATGTAGCCATTATCTACCCTCTCAAATCGGATACGATCCTCCCCATTTTGCTACTTGCTCAACGATCATGAGCTCGACCGCCGCCGCTGCCAAGACTCGGGCCTACGGGGACCTAAAGGAGGCCATCAGCGTCAAGGACTGCTACTGCCTGAACGAGGACCCGAACAAGCCCTTCCGCAACCTTTTCATGGGCGACGACACGCTACAGCTCAAATCGGATGCCGATGGTAGTGGAACAGAAAGAGATGATCTTCTTCTCTATCTTCTTTTTCTTAAGATTAACATTAAATAATTCGTAATCGTGTGTGAATCAGAGCAACTGATGCTGTACATCGAGTTCCAGGACGCCGTCAAGGTCTTCTCGCTCAACATCGTGGCGCCCTCAGGAGAAGAGGCTCCACGTGTCATCAAGCTCTACGTGAACCGCCCCAACCTCGGCTTCTCGGACGCCACAGATGTGGAGCCCACGCAGACCATCGAGCTCAAGGACGAGGACCTGCTGCCCGAGAACGACGTGGAGCTGCGCTTCGTCAAGTTCCAGCGTGTCAAGAACATCACCGTGTTCGTGGAGGAGAACAACGGTGCCGAGGAGACTGTCATCTCCAGCCTCAAATTCTTTGGTGCGTTGCTTGTGAACTGCAAATTTGCTTTGGAGTTTGTATGCTGATTTTTGGATGTTTTGACTTTTTGTTTTGAAAAATTAGGTGAACCACTGGCGGGGACCAACATGAACGAGCTCAAGAAGGTCAGCGACGAATAAGAAATCTACTCTTGAAGCTTTTGCAGCACTATAGTACAAGATGTGAGCTGCTTCTTCTTTTTTTACGAGATATGGCTGTTTATTGTCCAGTTATTTTACACGTCGAAGCGGTCGTTGGCTAGCACTTTGCTCTTGTTGCCGCCGCTGGTCAAGTAGAACGGCGTCTCGGGCGCGTGGCCTAATGTTGTCAGCTGCGGCAGCAAATCGCGTTTGTTGCGGGGCACGCCGCGCTTCTTGTACGGATTTCGGCAGTCCTCCAGATATTCGATGCCAGCGTTGATGCCTGGGGCATTTCGCTTTCGCGCAACATCCTGCTCTGGATTGTAAACTGCGGCGAAGTCGGTGGTGCCCATGCGCCTGAGTTTGTGGTACTTTGTTTGCTTGCGTGTTTCTCGTTGTACAGCGTCGTAGGGAGCTGTGGCTTGCAGTGTGGCTTTGTTAGAAGGCGGGTACGGTGTTAGCCTTGAAGGTGGTATCGTCGCAGCAAGTCGTGAAGTCACGATGCGTCGGGCGTTTTCCCGGATGTGGGTCTCAACGGGTACGCCGAAACTCGTGGTGCTAGCAGGTTGCATCGGTGAGTTGTAGATTCCAGCGACAGCGCGAGTGCTCACCAGATGATGGAGATCCTGCGTGACCTTCACGAGTTCTTCTCGGGCAGCTTTTTCACTCTCTGACTTCTCCTGTATTTGCTGTTCGCGTAGGTTTTCTTCAAGCATGCGACGCATGCAGTCGCCCTTGGCTGCAAGCTCACTAATGTAAGCCTTGCGCTTTCGGAAGTCCAAGCGATTGGTGCGACTATGCACTCCACGGGCGAGTTTCTGGATGATCACCGCATAGAAGTCAAGGACTGCTCGTCGATGGGATCGATCCACCTCAGCTCGCAACCTCATACACCGCCGACGCGCAAGATGCCCGCGATATATCCGCGAGAGCATCAACTCAGCCTCCCTGGACAAAACCAAACGGTGAATACGCCTACAACTGTGGTCAAGAGAGCAACAGTCAAGAGAGCGTACGTCTGTGCGGTGACATCAGCACGAACTCGCTGGCCTCGAAAGAGACGCTGGATGTCCGAGGCGGCCTTGCGCTCCGTCTCGGCGTGATCATCGGCGTCACTGCACAGAGAAAAGCATAAGAACAGGGTGATTGGCAACAGCGTCCGGGTGGAAACGTACTCGAGGAGCTGTTGCAATCGCTCGAGCGTACCGCCGCGGCTCTTCCAGCAGTCGTAGAACAGCGCCATATGTGCCGCTTGTCGATTCAAGCATCCACAGAGCTCCGAATAGGCCTGGTGCACCGTTATAGAGCTGCTGAATTGTCAAGGGGGTCAGGACGGCGAAAACGCCCGCCACCTCGACGCAAAGATAGAAGGACCCCGAAATTAGAGCGATCTGCCAAGGCAAGAGGATTGATGGAGGCTTTTGAGAAGATTTGATGGAGAACTGAGCAGGCGATTGCAATTCACGCTGCGCATTGACCTCAGCTGCCAGGCGCAGGTGGCTTTTCTGAGGCAGTCCCTGACCAAGCAGCTCCACATTTTGGCGCGTTCTGGTTGGTCGAGCGCTTCAACTTGGTGGACGTTACTACTGACCACCCCGTCCCAAGTAACGGATGGAATCGCCCAAAGAGACGAGAAGACGGCGAAAGACCCACGGACAAATCTGCAGAGGAGTACCCAGCGCCGCCATGGAGCTATTCGCCACGTTGAACGTGCGCCGCATCGAGGACCAGCGGGCGATTGAACGCGTCATGGCGTCCAGGGACAAACGCTGGCTCGCCAGCCTCGGACTCAAGGGATCACGCAACCCGCAACTGTCATGCGACGGAGAAGAAGCGGAAGTGGAGCAGGCAGACCCGGACGCCGAGATGGCGGCTCTAGAAGAGGAAATGGTGGGCATGGCCATGAACACTCCAGCGGAGAACGAACGACCCGTTCAGCTCAGTATGAGAGTCATTCGAGGGTCCGTCGCACTGGCCAAGGAGCCCAAGCTACGAGAAGAAGAGGACATGGAGATTGACGCGTTGCTGCGCAAGAAAGTGCTGCGGTTGGACTGGCTGGACATTGGCCAGATTGAGAATCTAGACGCGTTCACGCATGTGGAGGAGCTCTATCTCCAGTGCAATTTGATCGAGACCATCGAAGGCCTTGATGACCACGACCAGCTTACGTTCCTTGCACTCGCGGGCAACCGCATCCGTGAGGTGAAGAACCTCAAGCACCTACACAATGTACGTTTAGTACTCCCCTGGGTTGATGAGGTAGGTGCTTCAAGCTGACACGTTGGTATGATTGCAGCTCAAGTTCCTGGATCTGTCGATGAACTATATCGAGGACTTCGACGTGAGCGAGTTCCCCCAATCTCTTCGCGTGTTGCGGCTCGCTGGGAACCCGTTCGTTCGGCACATGCCGGCCTACGCGCATCTTTTCTTTGAGCGATTGCCGAATCTCGTGCAGGTTGATCAGTTCCGTCGCCCGTCCACATCCTCGTCGACCGACAAGGCACCACTATCAGCGACATCGTCAATTGGTAGCGACAGCACCATATCGGAGAGCTCCGTAGCCGTCACGCCACTGCCTGCTCTTTATTCACCGATAGAAGAATACCGCGCGCTGCAGGTTGAAGTGGAGCTACCACAACATGAGCAGGACCTCCTTGAAAAGCAGCAAATGTACGCAGCAGAGAACAAGGCGGCATTCAGCCTGGCCGATTACGAAAGCCAGCGCAGTGATCGCATGTCAAAATGGAAGCTACAGCTCACAGCTTTAACATCCCGGACTCGAGACCAGCTTGCAGAGAGTGGAGAGTCCATCAAGGCCGGCAAGGGCAACAGGTTTCACGAGAGACGCAGTCTGGCGTTGTCGCGAGCTCGACAAGCCACAGATGCAGCCCTCGTTGATGCCGCAAGTCACTTCAAGCAGGTGCGAATCCGTGTAGGGCGGCGGAGAAAGGTGGCGAAGCCGGCGACAAACTAACGCCTTTGCCTGTTGTCTTCATAGATGGAATTGGCGCACCAAGACTGGCAGCAACGCCAGCAGAGACGACCGACACCTTCGCAAGCCAGCTGAGTAAACGTCTCTTTTCTAAAAATTAAAAGTCGGACATTCATGATTAGCGATCCCTTTCAATCCTCAGTAATAGCCTCATCAGATAACGCTCCGTTCATTCACTGCTAGAACAGGTTCAGAAGACGCAGAAGACTATCTGCTAGGTTGTGTACAAAGCTTGCTCTCCAACTATTACAGTTGAATAGAGAAGCTCGTGTCACAGGGTGCAGCTTGAGGCACGTACTCTGACAGCGTCCGCAGATGCAGCGTGAAATCTCCCAGCGACAGGTTGCGCGCATTCTGCACGTGCACACTCTTTGAAACCACGAACGGCGCCGCCTTGTACGCGTCGCCGCATGCCGCGATATCCGTTTGGTGCGGACTAACCACCACGAGTCCAAACTTCCCTGCTCGTGGGTCCAAAAGTCTCTGCGGTGCCCCACCAAAGAGTCTGTCGCGACATAAGCTCTGCAGCAGATTGACCCTCCACGCAGCCTTCTCTGCGGCCGACTGGAACCTGCTGGGGGCTCCTACGACGTGCACACTGGTCATCGTGGTCGTGCTGCCGAGACAGAAGGCCAGTCTCGGAAACAAGGTCTTGCACGTGGCTTCGACGAACTGGATGCTCTCCTCGCTCACGATGAAGAGCGGGCCGTAAGTCGACACTGAGGTGAGAAGTTGGATGAGATCTTGCTCGATTGAGGCGAGCGCCGCTTGGAGGTTCGGCGTGCGTAGAACCCGCTGCTTGGCAGCGTGCAGAGCTTGCACTGAAGGTTTGAGTCCCAATTCTTGACGCATCCACTTGGTCGGCACGAGGACGTTCTCCCAGCACAAGACAAACGCATTCGGCAGGCTCCCCGCCGGTCGATTGGTGACTGGGTACTCGTACAAGTCGCTGGAATAGGCAGACACGTCCATGGAGAATGACGAGACCATGGCCTGAGACATTATATTAGGGTTCATTGCTGCCGGGTGCAGACAACTCAACGGGTCGTTGTCCACTAGGAAATTGAATACATCGCGATTCATTAGTATGCAGGTCTCACTTAGCCACTTGAAGACAAATTGCAGAATGGCAACTTCTCTGCGCCGGACTTTCGAGGATCGTTACCGCTGAAACGGACGCTGATTGGTCGCTTAGATCTGCTTTCGCCGGCGATGATTGGTTGTAGTTATTTATCTTTGTTGCAGTTTCCGTGAGTGATGGTCGTTGAAGCTGCAATGTAGCCACATTGGTGTGCAAGTTGCTGCGGAGGTGAAATGCGTGAGCTGAGGATGGATATAATCCAGATGAAAATCACCAATTGCCAAGAACCTATTGCAGGAACGATTTTTGCTGCCAAGTCATTTGTAATTTTGCTATTTTACCCATGCAAAGCGAAAGGTGAAGTCCACGCCGTAGTGCTGCAGTGTAAACTGGAGAATGAAAAGAATCCAAACAAGTAGCCGGCTCTGCATCTGAACGACATGAGTTTCCAGTACGAATGCGAGCTGATACAGAGCTGACAACTTGAACTTTTCCTTGAGCACGACGTGCATCACCACGAATGAAAGCACCTCCAACGCCACATACACCGAAAGATTCGCAAGCATTCCCTCAAGTTGACCTGGTACCATATCTCTCGTGTGCGGATAGTATTCATGGGTCGGTAGCTGGCACAAAATTGTCAAGTATACGCCGAAGAGTATCGGCACTGCACACTCGACATACTCAACGAGAGCATGATATTCACACTGGAACAGAAGCTGGAGAGTGCTCTCAACAAGCTCTATCTCCTGGTTCTCTTTAAAGCGTACTTGGCTAGCTGCCACCTGGTCAAATGTCCGCGTCGGATGTTGTTGGGTTTTATGAGCCAAAGAATTCGCGTGGGGAGAGACACTGCCAGGAGCACGATAGCTATTGCCGGTTCGTGACGCTGTTCGTGACCCTTTCTGCGCCTCACGATTTGCAAATGTGTTCTGGTGGTTCATAAGGGAGTCTAGTACACGTTCTGCTTCGGGACCGAGTCCAAGCTTGAGTGGGGAACGTACTCGAATCATTTTACCAGTCTTCGTCCGAAATGTCCGGAGCTTCCTCGAAGTGGTCACCACGGTCGAAACAAGTTCTCCTGAAGCGCGTTTCTTGTTGTCAGAGTCCGAAAACAGCACCTGCCGCTGTTGTTGAATTGATCTAGTTCGGGTCAGTATCGAATGGAAATTCAATGCACCATTTACAATATCAAAAGCGATGATGACTATCGTGGCCAGCATGGATTTTGTTGCCTGCATGCAAGTCGCCACATAGAGTGCGTTAAACACTTCAATCGAAAATACAGCAATGACAGGAACGTAGTCTTCCAGCTGCCCGCATGCCCAAGCCACAATATTTTTCATGATCAGCTTTGTGGCGGGAAGCAAGAGCATGAGCCCAGCACGTTCGTTGGGACTCGCTCGAAGGTAGATACTGTTGAACGCCGGATAAAGCACAGCAATGACGGCTTCGGTTCCTAAAACGTACAGCTGCAGCTTCATTTCCTCGCCTAAGCCGGGATTTTCCTTAAATGTACTGGGGCCGATTGTGAGAATCAGAACCACCAAGAAAACAAGGAAACACGGCCCAACACCAAGAACAATTCCGAATGGGACAGGGAATACCCACACCATTGCGATCACAGCTACCGTAGTGAGATAAACGCTCATCGATACAACTCCGATACCAAGGCATTGCATAGCTGTAAGCTGCACTCGATGCACCATGTCTATCACTTGATACGTACTTCCAATGATAATTGCCACTCCACTGACAAAGAATCGAATCCAAAACATGTAGTTTGCTTTCCACCCTAGCGCTGGGTCTTGTAACGGGATGCACTCGATAAGAACTATCGCGAGTAGGGAAGGTACCGGGGTCAACACGCACACAGCAACAGCACGGGCCACTGAGGTCTTTTCACAGTATACCTGGAAAGCTTGGAGTCTCTCGATCGAGTACGACCCTCGATGACTAACCTGTAAGCGGCCGTAGCCAGCTGCAAACTTTCGACCAATGTGAAGAATCCATTTCGCCCACGACGATGATCGTTCATGCTTGTGGCCGCCAAGCGCGATCACTCCGTTACCTTTATTGGTCTTGGTGCGGTGCCTTTTAGGTCCGATGGTCTTGAGATCTGGTGCCACCTGAACGAGGTTCTTGGGGGTCATTGGCATATTGATGGCGATATTTCGCAAGGCTGACGCTGCTTTTTGCATAAAATTGATTGAAAACTAGCGAGTCGAGCTCACTTGGTCGTCGCAGCTACTTCGAGTTGAATGCCTCGCTTAATCAAGGTCCATCCTTGAGCTTGAAACGCGAGAATAAGAAGCACGGTTGCGAATAGTGGTTGAAAATGTATATTTACCACAACTTTTGCTTTATCTATTTTCCCCACGCGCTTCTGAAATTCGTGCATGCGAACTGGAATGTGAACTCCACGTTGTAGTACTGCAACGTGAAATGGTGAATAACTACGATCCAGATAAAATCGAGCTCCACCAGTAATGAATGCCAGTTGATAAAGAGCAAATATGTTGACTTTTACTTTTGAGTGCCACGGACACGTAAAGGGCAAGCATATCTTCGTGTTGTCGTGGCTTTAGAGGGTAATATTCATGGGACGACAATTGGCATCGGATGCAGCAATAAACACCACAGACAATGGACACGGCACACTCGACGCATTTCAACAAGAGTATGGTACTCGCACTAAAAAGTAGCTGAAGCGTCCTTTCTACCAGATCCAGTATTATATTTTTCAGGCGAGGCAGAACGGACTCGGCGGTTTATCGGTGTACAAGCAGCAGGATTCACTTAGACAGCATCGAGATAGAAATTCTTCTTTGCGGGTCCTGATTGAGCTGTTTCGGCTTCACGCTTTTTGAACGAGTGCAGGCGACTTGCAAGTGATTCTACATAGTACACGCTCGTGTAGCAACTTAAATTGAGCACGCACTAAGCATTCTGCTTCTGTGCGTCAGGAGTCCGAAGATGCTGCAAGGCTCATCGCTGTCGATAAATGCTCTCTCGCCGCACGCTCTGTACTCATCGTATCGTGTAGATTGGAACTCACTTTGAGATAGATGTCGCCATAGTTGAGTCACCGCGAAAACTCCTTGGGCTGAGTACTTCAAAGTAGTTTGATTTCTCCTAGGACCGATTGTGAGCCACAGGAGTATGCTGAAGAAAATGAAACTTGGTCCAATACCCACAACAACTCCAAATGGAACAGGAAAAATCCAAATCAACACACAGACAGCGACAACACGGGTATTTTCTCGCAATACGTCTAAAATGCCTTCAATCTTTTCAAGAGAGTACTTTCCCAGTGCTGTGCTGTAGCCTGCAACTACTTTCCGACCACATTTTTTTTTCTGGTAACACAAGTACATTTTTTCATCACTCGATTGTGTCTTGAGCTTGGCTGCTGCACTTACTTGCACGAGTCGTTAAGTGGTGTTCAAAAATTGAACCGTTTGAGAACACAGCTGCCTGTGCGAAGACGAACACGGCTGAAATTAGCCTGGTTGTCTTGCCGACCTAGAAGATAACAAAGGCTTCGTGTGTGCTACATCGGACTTGTTTTATGCTGCGCTTTTCGCTTGACACGTAGTGTTTCTTCAAAATAGTTTAGCCAACGACCAAGATAAAATAGAGCGCGCGTTGGTTTCGACGACATCATGGGACTGCGCAGATACCCGCCCGTTTGACTTGCTTCACACTGCCATTTCCTTTTTTGGTGTGCTCAAGCCCAGACCCCTATATTTCGTCGCTGCTTCGATGCGGGTGAAGCCGTCTCTGTCCATGTTGGCGATGCCTCTAGTGATGGCAATGCTTTTGATGGTGCTGCAATTTCCTGTGAAGACCAACGCCAACTCGCTTCGGCATGGAGCGACGTACCCGAGTCAACGAATCGTGACCCCATCGAGTCCGGTTGTCCTGCCTCAGCGTATCGACAACATTCCTATTCAGCGACAACGTACCATGCAAGACGAGCTGTCCCAAGTGTTTGCTGCAGCACCTGCAGTGTCGAACTCCAACAAAAGAGGCAGGAAGGGCACGGGTGACGCGTGCATCGGACCCGTGTGTGGTCTCGGCCTCTTCTTCGCATCTATCGGTCTCACCTTCCTTGCGTGCTTCATCGTCATCTACGTGGCCGACAAACGCTACGACCGAGTGCAGAACAGTCGGCGCCGACGCGACAATTACTACGAAAGCAACCTCAAGCGACGTCCGAGCCACGGACACCTCGACTTCCGACGCAACTGCACGGGGACAGCGATGCGATCCCCCACTGCCATGCGGCGTCGTGCAGCACAATAGTTAAAGGAAATTGCCAACATGAAAAACTCTTTGACTTGTTACTTGAAAACTTGCCAAACTTCCGACAACCGACACTAGGCTGAGATGATACCCCGATTGTCGATGGGTGCCAGTGTTGAGCTCATGGGGGTGGCCACCATTCGGTAGCTACCTGCTCGGTCACGACACTCGATCTCTGCCAATCTCGAGTCCTCCGACGCCACGAAAGTGAGCAGGATAGACCCGACAAGCGGCACCACGCACAAGATCACGAACACGTATGAAGCTTTCAAGTTGGTGCAGTGCAATAAACCCACGTAGTCGTCGCAGTCTTGAACGTAGTCACTTGTAGCCAAAACAATCCCGGAGCTGAGTGCGAACGCTGCTAGAAGACTGTCCACTGTCCGGGTGAGCATTGCACCCGGGCGAAGCATCATAGGGAAGAGTTCGACGAGAACTAGGAAAGCACCGGAGTACTCGATGATCGTGTAAGACACGAGCAGCGCGAAGGTGGCTTCTGCACTTCCGAGACGGTAGTCGTAGTCGTGGTCATTGGAGGCCGTTGACATTGGGAACGCCTTTGCAGCAGTGATCATCGCCACCAGAGCGAACACCAATTGCAGACCTCGCAGCAGCATGCAGAAGAGCGTGACCACGTACGGAGCCATGGCCAAAGCCATCGTAACTGAAGAGATTTGACAGCTACGGGCCGCGCGGAGAATTGTGAAGTGAGGTGGCGTCATCACGTGGGTTGTGGCCAAGGTACATCCGGACGGGTGCAGTCCTCGGAATGGTAGGCTGCGATCATCGAACTCCATCGCTCACCGGTTTGAACTGCTCGTGGACTCGAAGGGCCCGAACTAGACTGCGGTGGGGAAGGAGGACAAACCGAATCAATCTAGGTGACAACTGTTAGCAGTATATACTCTTCTATTAAGTGAGACCCTGCGGTTGTTATATCTAATGGCGCTGCGAGGACACTGGGGGGATATCTCCGCTGCTCAATAGATTGATAGTTTTGGCTTTCTTGGCCTTGCGCTTCTCGTTGCGACTGACGGACAGCACCAGCGTGGAGAACTTCCAGGCCGTACCCGGGGTCGTCATGACGCCGGTGGGCTTGCCCTCTTCGGTGTCAGATTTGTCCTCCGGATTGTTCTTCTTGAAGGCCTTGACGATGAGCGTGCCGTTTCCCTTGGGTCCGCTGCACGCGATTGTGTAGTTGGCAGCCTCGTTCGTGAGCACGCCCACGTACTTGGAGCGCTCGCTTTTGATCGGGTGTCCCAGCAGTTGCCGCGCCAGGTCGTGGTTGTTCACGTGGTCCAGTACCAACTTGTGCACGTAGAATGGTCGGTTGCGCAGGATGCGGATGGCGAAGAACGACGCCACGCCGCCGACCAGCACGCCGCCAATCACGGGGAAGAACATCTTGTTGCCCAGCGACTCGGACTTTTGATGCGTGACGACATCCTGGTTCTGTAGGAACGACTCCAGAGCTGAGAACTGCGTGCCGTCCTCGCACTCCACGCTCAGCGCGTCGAACGTGACGATGCTGCTGTCCTCGTTCTCCCCCAGGTGCAGATTCTGACGGTAATGGACAACCACACTCCCGCTACAAGGACAAGATACCACAGTTAGCTATCAAGCCTCACGAAGGACTAGCAGCAGATCAAGCACGTACTTGTCGCCCTTGACACGGAAACTTCCCTCGCCAGCCTTGGGCTCCACAATCGATCCGTCGGCGTCCAGCTGCTTGATCCGCTCAAAGTCCTTCGGGTAGCCCACGGTCTCGAACACGCGGCGGTCCTTGACGACTGCACGCTTGGCCATGTTGAAGATGCGCACATTCTAAGCGATATAAAGGCAGGTGACGTTAGCACAACTTCAGCTTTCGCTTTCGTCATGTCGACAAGTGCAACATTCGAAATAAGATCTAAATCACAGCCAGTCCGCACCTCGTCTTCCTTTGCGTCGCGGCTCTTGAAGCGCGCGACGACGCCCATGGCCGACACGCCCACGACCACGTAGGCTAGGAGCATCTGCATCGTGGGCGAGAGCCCCGAGGCCGTGACGCCCTCCTTCAGCCCCAGCGGCTTGCCAGGGTTCGACTGGCTGCTGAAGCGCGCAACCCATACGCGACGTCTGTAAGACAGAGCCAAGGGCTTGGCATCTTGCGTCAAAACGCTCCCGGCGCGCCGTAGCAACTGCGCCAACATGTCGGCGGAAATGTGCGGCAGCAATCGGTACGGGCTTGTATTCGGGATATACCCGGTCGAAACCGATCTTCCGTTTTGGGAGGTATCTATGTCACTTACCCGTTACAATTGGTACTTCATATCACCACTTTCGAGTGTTAGCTGCGCGCCAGTCATTTTTAGACAGAATCCCCTCGGTTTCGACATCAGTTTGGAAAAAGCCCTTGGCTTGCTGAAGCAGTCTGTATTATTGCTGTTTATCGTCGTCGTCGTCACCACGTTCTATGTCAGGAGTTTACTTGCTCTCCTCCGTAGCGCTAGCTCTGTTACAGACGTGGGAAAGGGATGCTTGGTGGTGGCCGGGTTCGTTCTGAGCTCGGCCTTCTCACTGTTCAGGCGTTGATGAGAGTGGAACGAGGGGGCCTCCACCCCCGCGGGCCTAGATCAGCTCCTTACATGCCGAAACTCGATGTGTGTTGTCTTCTTCGTGTAGTGAGCACTGATACTGAATTGCAGCGGAAGAGCAGCTCGCTGCAGTTTTATCGATTTGCTCATAAGAACGCGAGCACTAAAAGCACACGTTTAATCTCCTCCGTGATCGAATGTGCCGTCAACTGTGCTCACAGCTCTGCAACCGATGTCCCTCTCGTGGCCATTGCCAGCGTGGCAAGGAGTATGATTGTCTGGCATGCGCAGAATACCCTTGAGTGGACTATGGTACCATTGGAAGCCTCACAGCAAATGTGTAACCAATGTAACAAAGTTTAGCTAGAGAAGGTAATCTGATGAAAGCAAGTTTGCGGTGCGTCTTCGCCAATGAACGTAGCGCCGCTTGACGTACCAGCCCAACGTGGCCAGATAAGTCTCGCTCCGCTGACACTGTCAGTGTCAGCTGGGTGCCATACCTCATATGCGGCAGTGGATTTTTCCCGGTGTCCGCGCCAGTTGGCGGTGGGAAGCACTCCATACTCGTCAACCTGACGGTCAAGTTTGACTTGCTGGGTACAGCGACTGCACGGCGGGTTGATTTCCGCGATTTCTCCGCCAACAACGGCCTCCACCAAGTCTTCTGCATGATCGCAAGACAGCCCGCCATTACGCTGCCGTTAATGGACTGGCAACCGTCAGCCCGGCTTCTTCTTCAACGGCAAAGGCGACTTGCTGTCCGCATGGCACCCTGCAGCCGCGCTTTTGCCGCCTCAACCATGCGGAGATCGATATCCAAACCGCAGCAACGGCCCTGATGAAGCCTACATAGCTAGAAACTTACTAATAGTATGGCAAACAACAACCACACCTTATAGGTCCAGGTTGCAGTAAGTCGTTTTTTTAAGTCGCTTTTTAAGTCGCTTTTTTGGTCCCACTCTTTCTTGGGTTCGCTTTGAGGTTGTTCTCAGAAAAACCTCGCGGAAACCACATGTCGCAGGCGCGTCATAATGTACCCAAAAAAAAAAGTCTCACGCTCAGGAGCCATTCCCCAATCTACTTCCGAGCCAAGAGAACACCAAAAGCTTCTAGATGCCGATCGGCGCCGTGACTTCCACCAACCTGGCGTACCTGCGTCTGGGCCTGCGCGGCCTGCAGTTCTTCTGCAGCCTGCTGGCCATGTCCTTCGCGGCCGCGGGTTTCTACAGCGGCGGCTCCACCCACTCGTCCACGTTCGTGCTGCTCATGGGTTACACGGGTATGCTCTACACGCTGTGGTACGTGGTGTGCGTCGAGGTGTTCCACCTGGCCAACCGCCCGGCGGTGCGCCTGGAGCAGGCCACGGACGCGCTACTGGCGATCGTGCTGCTCGTCGCCGGCATCTGCCTGGCCGCCTCGGACTACACGAGCACCTGCGGGTACGGCTGGCACTGCCACAACCTCCGGGCCGCCACGGCCTTCGACTTCATCGCCATGTTCTTCTTCCTCGTGTCGCTGGGCCTCTCGTTCCTGGGAGGCAGCGAGGCGGGCCACGGACTCACAGACGTGCAGGTGGAGGAGCCCGTGCCCTACCACCAGAACGCCACCCCCACGTCGGGCGCGCTGTCCCCCATCGGCCACTCGGACGGACCTGCCTCCAAGGTGTAAGGAGCTTCAAGAAACTGGGGACGGACTCTCTAGCTGCGTGCTGTCGGACATGAGACCCAGGTAACACGTAAATGCAATTCAAGTCAGTATTTTACTTCGTTCTTCTTCTTGTCAGATATATCATTCCTTCCCGCGACGACTTCACCGAGATCATCCGGCCACAGTGCGTGTTGAAGTCAGTGTGTATACATAAACCTAACATAAAACATAAGCCTAACACAAAAAACTCAAATTGACCAATCAGCGCCAAGGCAACTTCAACTTGCCTTTTGCAAGAGGTCCGTCAGCCCGTGCCGTGTACTGAGGCCTCTACCATTTTTGTCTACACATTGAGCTGCACCGCTGTGCTGCACGCGTTGTGGCCGTCAAGGTCCTTTACGTCGCTTCACCAACTGACAATGCGGGTTAGAGCTTGAAGGCCAGGCCCATGAATATAGCACACAAAATGCTGGTGTACCAGTGTCATGAAACGGAGTGTTCAGCGTCTCGACTGCTCTAGCCGGCGTTCATTTCCATGCTTTCTGTGTCGAAAACATGCACTTTAGGCTTCTCATCCCTGCAACTGCACTACCAACAAGTACTTGGCGTTACCGCGTGCAGCTTCGAGAAAATTTCCTGGGCGGACAGACGAACGCTAGATTTCTGAAGTTACCGCACCCGCAGTGAACAGCGAAGGACCCACCAACGTAGCACTGGAACGCTACGCTACGTCCATTTGCGCTTTTCTCCGCAACCAGTCACTTCCTCTCAAGCTCACCAAGATCGGTCACACCATGATCGGCCTCCTGACCCCGACCATTCTGGCAAGGACCAACCTAGCACTGCGGGTAGCGCAGCTTATGAGTTGTCTGCTTGGCATGTCCTTCGTGGCGGCGGGTGGGGTCACCTTCCACTCGTCCAACTTCGTCTTGCTCATGACCTACACCGGAATGCTGTACACGCTCTGGTTTGTCGTGGCTGTGGAGATTTTCAACTTCTCTAGTCGACTGGCGCCTCGCGTCGAGCAAGCTATCGACGCTGTGTTGGCCTTCATGCTGCTGGTGGGCGGCATTTGCCTCGCCGCGTCCGACTACCTCAGCTACTGCGAGTTGTCCTGGCACTGCCACAACCTCCAAGCTGCTACCGCCTTCACCTTCATCGCAATGGCCTTCTTCCTCGCGTCGCTGACGCTGTCCATCCTGGCCACGAGCAAGGCCACGTCTGGCCCGACCGAAGTGCCGGCGCAGTATCACCTTGAAGTGACCCCCACCGACACGCTGTCCCCCATCGAAGGGCTCAACTTGCCCAGCGCCAGGGTGTAGTAAGACGAATAAGGCAATCCATCACCCAAACTCTTCATCCGTTTAGTGTTCCCAATGTGGCAGCTACAAACTGTATTCGCACCACAGGAACCAAGGAAATAGTGCTGACCCCATAGAGCTCCGGTGCTGAAGCATCAGTGTTTCCTCTTCAACACCGCAGCATCGAAGCGTCAAGTGTCCAGCGCTGTATCCTGCGCGTATGGAGCCACGCGAATATGTGCAGGAGCGCTGGGCTCACCACCGCCAGAAAAATGAGATATCGCTGGCTGGAAACGTTGGCAATTTCTATGAAGCGCTCAGGTCAGTTCATTCACACTTTGTCGTTTCTACTACCAAGTGCACCGATGTCCCTGGAAATGGTTCTCGTTATCGTCCTCCCGATCGCGGTGAGCGTCTTGGTGATCGCGCTGATGCTCAAGTTCGTGCCAGGAATTCTGGAAGCCTTCAGGTCTCTCTGTCACCGACACGAAGCCGAGAAGACAAAGGAGCGCATCGATCTCGAGGGAGGCGGCGTCATACTGTCTCCAGAGCCATACCACATGACCTGGTCAACATCGGGGTACAAGGCATACTCCCCCTTCGGCGAGACCCCGAAGACAACATATTCAGGGCTTCAAGTGATCGAGAGGCCGCCTCGATCGCCGCGAGTCATGACCAGCTTGATCTCTCCAATCCGAACCGGATGCAGTCCACCGAAGCGAGCAATACAGGGAAGCGAACGAGCAACGCTGGCACAGTCGCCTGTGGCCGTCGGCTTCCCGTCTCCAGCAGCGAAGAGGCCGTTTGGACGGTTCGTTTGGCTTTCTCCCTAGACAGCGTGTTAGACCTTATAAACTCGCTTCAATGGAGTCTCGTGCAGCTTCGCACACCTACAGATCCGCGTTTGTCGTCTTCGTTCTGACTCGTTAGATTCTCGGAAAGACCACAGCAATTCCTCAGAGCACGCGTGAGCGGATGGGAGTCTTGGACAAGAACCCTCGCACTCGAGCCCCTTCAACTTGAATTGCACCTGCATCTCCATCAGCTGCCATGTGGAGAGCTCGAAGGTATCCGAGTTATCGGCTCTATGCCGGCCGATGGTCGGAACACCTTCTGCCTCCACGGGGTGCCAACCCGCCATGAGGCACCACATCTGACCAGCACCGCACAATCCAGAACAAGCCTCACTTGGATAGTCACTCCTCATCCCTCCTCATCGGAGCTCTTGCAGACGACAAGTTCCGGTGGCCACACTTAAGTTCGCAGCGTTGGCAGCAACCATGATCCCGCTAGAAGTTCTCATCCCGTGTGCAGTGGTCATGCTGCTGCTCATACTCGCGCTCAAGTGCTACCCGGCAATGCGCCCCGAGCCGTGCACCCTCTGCAATCTGCCGCCCGCCCCGGTCACCGTAGTGGGGATCTCCAACCTCGCCGTTGGGAGCTCGCAGACGTCGTACCACCTAGCAAGACCGACACCAGTGTCCAAGGCGCCAGCACTTTCGCCGATTCGCGAAGAAGCTAGGCCGTCGGGGAATGCCCGAACGAGCAATGCAAGTAGCGTGCAGCGTGGTGGCACCAATAGTAGCTTGCCGCAGTCTCCGATGGTGATGACCAGCCTCGTATCTCCATTTGACGGCGTGTGCTCGCCCCCGTCAACGATGCTGACACTCCCCTTCGTTGCTATAGTATGAAAAACCGCTGAGAACTCATTCAATACACACCGTTCTTGTCTCGCCGTTAGGACAGCTTGGACGCCATGTCTCGAGCGTGTCCTCGTCCCGGATGCAAGTATCTCCTGTTCCCAAGAAGTCCAAAGATTCCTCGTTTTCCATTCTCCAAAACGCTACGGAAGACGCAAGCAACCAAGAAGACTGGAACCAACCGATCAAGGTGGAAATGACGCAAGGAGGTACGATGCGATGGGGCCGAACGTTGCTGCGCTTCTTGCAGTTTACCTTGGCGTTGGTGGCGCTGGCGACGATATCGCGCGCGTTCGTGGGGGCTTCTTACTACGGCTACTCGAGCATGCTGGGTAGCAGCGCGGCGACGTACACACAGCTCGTGACCTACACGTCGATGCTCGTGGGGCTGTTCCTGTTCCTTTTCGTGGAGCTGCTGCGGTACTTCAAGCGTCCGACGCCCCGTATCGTCGAGCAACTGATGGATCTTGTTCTTGCAGCCATGCTGGTCGTTGCTGGTATCGTGCTGGTCGTGTCGGACTACGTCGCGCACTGCTCCGTGTACGGGTACATGCTGCGCTGCAACCTGCTCAAAACGGCGGTGGTCTTCTCGTTTCTTACAGCAGCGGCACACTTGGCGTCGTTCTTGCTCAGTTCCTGCGAAGACTACGGCAGTAAGCGCGAGCGCACCGGAAGTCACAGCGACTACGACAGTGAGACGGGTCACGGTCACCCCAGTGCTGGTTACCATGCTGAGGCCACTCCCACGGGAGCCTCGACACCGAAAGGCGCGTCCAACCGGGTGTAACTCGACGTCGCAAGTGAGGAAGTATCTGCAACCTGGAAACGGAGAGCAGGTTGTAGTTCAGTTTTTGAGGATTTCTAAGGAACATGAAAGCGCTATCCCAGCAGGGAGGCGTGAAGGCTTAGCTTGAATGTACAACTTGAATTGTACCTTCGTTTTCTGCACTTGAGCGGCACCTTTCGCTTGCTGTCGACAGTCCCCGGGTCTCAGGCGAGAGCATCCATAGAATCTCTTGCACCTTCAGCTCATTTCCGAAGGCCACGTTGTTCGGGCACCATGGCGTCGAGAACAGCGCGTCCCAGCTCCATGTGTCTCTTGTGCACGCGTGTGCTGTTGCGTTTCATCCAGTTCTGCAGCTCGTTGGTGGCCTATGTGGCGCTGCAAACGGCCTGCGTTACGAGCCAGCGCACTGCTGGGAGCCGCTCCGTTGGTGTGGTCGTGAGAAGTGGGGCCGTGAACTTCGCGATGGTGATCAACTTCTTGGCGTTCGTGTACGCGTTCGCCTTCCTGATCTTCATCGAGTGGCTCCGGATGTGCAATCGGCCGGTGCACCTCTGCGAGAAGGTCTTGGACTTCGTGGCGCTCGTGTGTCTAACGGTAGCAACGCTTGTCCTGCTTCTGTCGGACATCTCGCTGCATTGTCGCGGGAACTACGGCCGCTTCCTGCACTGCGGGGGCCTGTATCTCGCGATCGCCATGTCATTTCTCTCCATGGGGAGCTTCTTGTCCATCGTGCTGCTTGAGTGGTGTGCTGAAGACGACGAGACACGTCGACCAGAAGACCACGAAGCGCAGCGGCAGAATGATCGTGGATCCGGCGCTTACTCTTATCATGGCAGTCCACGTGCTGGAGCAACGCCCGTGCCTGTGATCACGGCGCAGCCACCACAACGTGCTCCTCCAGCCTCCACCTGAACAAGCAGCCACACAAGACAACAAAGCAGGGAACCTCAGAAGTAATGGACGAATAGCACTCACTATTGCGATGAATATGGGCGTTGCGGCCTGTCGTATTTCTCGGTTCTGGCCGCCCAAGTCGGCTTTAAACCTCACGACTTGCGTCACAGCTGACTCGGGGCTCAGTACAGCGCTGGATCTAAATCCATATAGACATTTAGACCTTCTCGGTGAGCTCAGGCACCGCGTTGAAGAGGTCGTCCACGAGGCCGTAGTCGGCCACCTGGAAGATCGGGGCCTCCTCGTCCTTGTTGATGGCCACAATGGTCTTGCTGTCCTTCATGCCAGCCAAGTGCTGGATGGCACCAGAGATACCGGCGGCCACGTACAGTTCGGGGGCCACGACCTTACCGGTCTGGCCGACCTGCAGTTCGTTGGGCACGAAGCCGGCGTCCACCGCCGCACGCGAGGCGCCCACAGCACCGCCCAATTTGTCCGCGAGTTTGTAGAGCAGCTCGAAGTTCTCACCGCTCTTGAGACCGCGGCCGCCCGAGATGACGACGCGGGCAGAGGCCAAGTCCGGGCGCTCCGACTTGCTCACCTCCTCCGAGACGAAGCTCGTCTTGCCGACCGTGGGGGCCTCCGGGGCCGGGCTCACTGAGGCGTTACCACCCTCGGCCGCGGCCTTTTCGAAGCCCGTGGGGCGCACCGTGATGAGCTTCACGGCGTCCTTGGACTTGACCTGGGCGATGGCGTTGCCCGCGTACGTGGGGCGGAAGAACGTGTCCTTGTCGGCCACGGCCAGGATGTCCGAGATGGGGGCCACGTCCAGCTTGGCTCCGGCGCGCGGCAGGTAATTCTTGGACGCGTTGGAGCTGGGGGCCAGCACGTGCGAGTACTGGCCGGCTGTCTGCGCGGCCACCAGCAGCTCGGCCACCTCCTCGGCCACGTAGTGGTCGTACTTGGCGTCGGCCGCGTGCAGCACGTTCTTGACGCCGGCCACCTTTGCGCCAGCCTCGGCGGCCGGGCCGGCCTGGCTGCCCAGCACCAGCAGCGTGATGTCTCCGCCAATCTGCGTGGCGGCCGTGACCGTGGCCAGCGTGGCGCCCGAGATCTGCGACTGGTTGTGCTCGGCCACCACTAGCGTGGACATGGCCGAGCTACGCGGGGTCTGCGTGGCGACGCGGCGGATAATCTATAGCAGTGCAAGATACATTATTAGATCACGTTGGCCCGCACGCCACAGAAGGTGCATGGAGACGGCCGATAGCTCGTTGGACAGCAGAGACGCGGACGAACACGGACCTGCCGCGAGATTGCCTTGAGCGTACCTGTCGGGCGAGCATGATGAACGGGGGAAGCTTGATGAGCGCTTACGAGCGGATCTTGCAGTGACGAGGGGCTCGCAAAGCACGCGCCGGGTCGTATACTGAAACACTGATGTCCTTTCCCCCGCCAAACTCGATCCCGTACCCTTCAACTTTGACCTCTCGATGTGGATTGGATGAAATCCTACCCCAAAAGTAGCCCAGCGCCGGGCCTATATGGTGTGACGTACACTACACATCCAATATAGTGTGGCACACACTGCCTCCACGCGTCCAGTTCGGCGGCTATCTTCCGATAGTCCATCGACCGAGATAAGCCATGGCTAAGAAGACGGCAACGGCGGGCGTGGGCTCCATCCTGGGCGACTTCGTGGCCAAGTATGACAAGACGACGCCCAAGAAGATGAAGCTCATCGACGGCTTCCTGGCCTACGTGCTGGCCACAGGCGTGCTCCAATTTATCTATTGCTCGCTGGTGGGCACGTTCCCGTTCAACTCGTTCCTCGCTGGCTTCGTGTGCACCGTCGGTGTCTTTGTGTTGGCTGGTGCGTGGTCTCCTATTGGGGGTAATTAGTATGGATCTATTTGCTGACGTTTTGTGGGCGTTGCTGCAGTGTCGCTGCGGATGCAGATCAACCCGGAGAACAACTTTGGCGACCGCACAGAGCAGCGCGCCTTTGCGGACTACCTCTTCTGCAACATTATCCTCTTCCTCGTCGTGTTTAACTTCATGGGCTAAGTGTCGAGCCTGGTGAAAGTCAACAGATACGGAAGGAGCGGTGGAGGAGAGACAGATACAGGCAGGTGAGGGACGCACGAGTCTTTCGCCCCTCGATTTTTGCGTGAACGAGAGATAACATAATTGCATGGAGCGAGGTTGTGGGCATTAGACTTGAGCTTCGATCCGTTTGGTTGTTATGTTCAAGCAGCTACAGAACTTGGCGCGTCCGTTAACATAGCATTCTGCCGCGTGTTGTTACTGCTCTCGTTTGATTCGTTTAAATTGAGCTTCATCTAGGCAGTAATTGGCTGAAAAGGGGCACAATCAAGTTGAAGTGAAAGGCAACATCACCATAAATGCCTTCAACTTTTTTTGCAATCTTAATTACTCAAGCCAAACAAGAAATGGATTTCTGTAAATGTACACGCTATGGATACTCGATCACGGTGGCGTGAACCACGTCTCGCTACAGAAGGCGAAAATGTGCGTCCAAAGCGCCACTGGAAGTCCGTTGGTTCTTGCAGAGGCCATGAGCGTTGTCGACACACCGCGTCGAAACCTAGGGGGATAGTGTGCGTGACTGAAGGCGCTCCACTGCCTCATTGACTGCACGAGAATCAGCGCAAAGGTGCCGTGCTCGCTAGGGGCGCACGCCGCGCCCTCGTCCTCGGCGTTGACCCACTCACCCTGAACCACGGCACCATCTGGGCTCATATTACCCTCGTACGTGTACACGCCCACCTCACGCTTGACAACATATTGCTGACGATACACGATACCAGAGGGCCCCCAACGCCCAAAAATCGGGCTTGTTTGCTGGAAAATGCGCTCTTTGCTCTGGCCAAGGAGCTTCCCACCTGGCCACAGCTGCAGCTTGAGATCGAACGCGTACTCGTAGCCATCTGCATCCGTTGCACATCCAGATAGTTCGTACTCGCCCGACGTCAGCACGCGGATGACGTCGTCGTCGTCGTCGTCTATCTCGATGGCATTTTCAACATTGCTGCCAGCATCGGGGTCGACGCTCAGCAATTGCTGCTGCTCTGGCTGCAGTCCTTGGGACGGATCGGTCGGACTGCTATCATTCGAGGAGGCAGCTTCAATCTTCTCCGTCTTGATCGGGATTGGAGTGAAATCCACTTTTTTAAGCTCGAGCTCGAACTCTCCGCGACCTCCTTCATAACCTTCAGCGTGACCCTCGTCTACATTGCTCCATTTGCCGCTGAGTGTCTCACGCCTCTTGCCATTTGAAGAAACATGCTGGACCTTTGTCCTCCGGCCATTAGAAGGACTCGCATCACTTTCTTCAATGACAACTGCGCCAGAGTAGCGGAAGTGGCCCATAGCCTCGCGTACGCGGTACTCCAGTACGTACACCACTCGATTCGCCTGCCAGCGTCCTTTGAGTGGGCAAACTTGCGGCTGGACTACTTCACGAGAAGTTCCTCGCAGCGTACCATCAGGCAGCAAACGTAATGTGACCAGGCATTCATCTTTCACTGTAGCCATAACAGGACGAGGGCGGCCTCGTCGTCCATTCCTCGGTATGACAGGAGCCGCTACAGACGGCGTTTCATACGTTGTGAATCCTTTAAACTCATATTTGCCAGGTCGCAACGGATACAGCAACGACGGTGGTCTCGATTGCAAAGAGGCCGCCTCTCTCTCGGCTTCCTCTGCTTCCTGCTGACGCTGGTACCATTGCACTGGTTGCAACTGGAACACCTTTTGATCTGAATTCGACTCCGACAGCTCCTCTCCAATGCGTTCCGCTGCATCACGCATTGCCACTGTGCTGGCCGACGACGACAACTCGAACTGATGTCTGTCACGAACGTGTAGGTTGAAAAACCGCCAAGTGCCCAGTGCTGGTGCGTCGGGAGCCATCGGAACGTGCAAATGGCACGTCAGCGTGTGTCGATCCACGTGGTTCAGTCTCTTGGTTACCTCGAACGCACAGCAATACTCAGCCGCCGAGGCCTCGCACTTGGTAGTCGACACCACAGCCTCCTCCACCGGAACGACCTGTGCGTTGCCTATAACATGCGCAATGACAATTCCATCCGGGTGGTCGGCAATGACTCGTCGCTTGCGCTTCTTCCTGTTAGTGACAGCAATAGGGTCCTGCTGCTGCCTCCGACGCACTTCGCCGTGCAGGGAGCCATCAGACGCGATTCGCAGGTGAATGCGGCTCTTTTCAGCTAAAAAGCCGCCTACACAGCCATCGTAAACGCGCTCTAGAGGTGTCAATAACGTTGCAGGTGACTTGGTGACTTGGTCACTAGAGGAGAAGCTGTCGATGTTTCTGGGGAAGGCGTTAGAGCCCACGACGACTGAGCTACTGTACGGCCCGTCCATTATTGGTTATGGTGGCGCTGAAGACGTCGCGTCGGAATGGGACAATTCTATAGGATGAAAATAAAAATGGAGACTGTGGATTTGCTGATTATTGGGAGAGAGATAACTGCTACGTGAGACTTGGATTCATGGCACGTTTGCGGTGTCGTTATCGCTGTCTTTGGTCTCATTTGGTGTCAACGACTTCTGCAGGTCGCTGCGGAACCAGTCGTAGCCGCAAAAGGATACAATAGAGCTCCATAAATGGTTGGGGAGGATGCCATCTCGGTGGGACGCAAGCAGTATGAGTTTCACGCACTCCCTGAAGGCCGCCGTGTAGTCCTTGTGATACGCTTGGCTCCAGACTCGAACAGCCTTGACCAGCTGGAACTCTAAAATGCCGCGCTCCGCTTGACTTGTGCGCGGGTCGAGGTTGCCGCCGAGAACTCGCAGCTCGGAGTTCTGCCACGTGCCGTGCAGCCCTGGACGAACCGGCGTACCAAAGTAGATATATGTGTGTTTGTTGCCGTGCATCTCGTACTGTAGCAAATAATTCAGGCCGCTTCGAGTCCACATCCCAGCGAGTGGGCATTCCTGGCTAAAAGGCAGTTCACGCGAAGTGCCGGCCATCATTCCGTTAGCTTGCAGCGTGAAGTTCACAGCACACTCGTAGACGAAGGCATTCTCCGCGATCGTGATGCCCTGCAGCTCATACCGTCCCGGCGTCAGCGGGTGCAACGGGTTATCCAACGGTTCCAGTCTGTGTGCGATTGGTCTCAAAGCAAAGTCCTGCGCTTCGTCTGGGTTCTCTCGGATCTCCACAAACCGTCCCGACATGCCATAGGCGATTGAGAGATGAGCGATGCACTTGACGATCTGCGATCTCATGCCTTGGGCGCCACGACCCCATTGCACGATCTTAAAGTGCGCCACATAGCACAATGGTAGAGTCGGATCTTGCTGTCGTTCCGGTGACATCTCCACCAACGCGCGTCCATCGTAGGCCAGCAACTTGGCATTTCTCACTTCATCTTCAGCTTGTCCTTCGTCCTCTTGAAGTGCATGATCGTCAGCAATGGCATCTCGTGTCTGCTCTTCTTCGACATCGTCGATGTCTTCTATGGTTCCACGAACAGGAAGCTCCTGATCAATTGCTACAGGTTCTAGAAGCCTGGAGGTTGAGACCGGTTTGATGTCCACGCGGAGGCTGTTGTCGTTGTGGACTGTGAAGACGAAGCGGTGATCTTCACGCAGGAAGGAAAAGCTTCCCTCGCACTCAAAGACCTCCACCACGTCCGTCATGCTCGCGTTCTTGAGTTGATAGCCATCCGGTTTCATTGGCGGAAATGTATCAACACGTCTCATTCGCTGTAATTTCAAGCGTACGATTGGTTGATAAGTCTGCATCACGTCACAGATTTCGGCACCCGAAGATACCGGTGAAGAGTCGTGCAAGCGGCGATTCACGGCGACGGTTGCTGCGCGATCCTCCATGGGATCTTTCACGTTACCGCGCGCGCCTCGCTCTCACTTCCATACAGTGCGACCAGGCAACAGCCTCCGACGACTCGACGGCAACAGGTTCCGCAGAGCTGAAGCATGCTGGGCATGTCCAAGGTGGCCTTGTTCTGCGTGAGTGCGGCGGCGTTGCTGGCGTGGATGCCCGAGGACGTGAGCGCCTACTGCCCAAACGGATGCAACGCACAGGGAACGTGCGGCAAGAACGACAAATGCACGTGCTACGAGCGACAGGATCAGGCGGACGAGACAATAAAATACCCAGCGTTCAAGGGCGCCGACTGCTCCATGCGAACGTGTCCCTACGGCGAAGCGTGGGTCCAAGTGCCTTCCGCGACCAACACCGCCCACCAACTGGCCGAGTGCTCGAACCGCGGCCTTTGTGACTACTCAACTGGCCACTGCACGTGCTTTCCAGGCTACGAAGGAAAGGCCTGCGAGCGATCGGAGTGTCCTAACAACTGCAACGGCCGTGGTATCTGTCTTACACTCCAAGCGATCATTGCCGGGTCCCCGGATAAAACTCCTCTAGCACCGAGCTATCATCCAGGGGTTTATGCTGCATGGGATGCCAACAAGCACATGGGCTGCTACTGCGACCAGGGCTATCGCGGGCCGGACTGTTCCCTCAAGGAGTGCCCCAGCGGCGACGACATTCTGCTCGCATTCGGCCAAACGCAGGGCCGTGACTGCGGTGGCCGTGGCAAATGCAACTACGAAACGGGCGAGTGCGAGTGCTTCCCAGGCTATTACGGCACCTCATGTGAGTCGCAGACCACCGTCAACTAAGACCAGGAATCGTAGCCATCAGACAGGAACCGCGGCTTACAGGGAGGACAATAGCCAGCGCACACCACTGCATTGCAGTCTTCATTGCAGCTCTAATTCCTCGTCGAATATAGCGCTTCCAACGTCAGTCCTCTGTGTCAAATGGTCAAAGTCTCCTCTGAATCGGCATATAAGATGTTGTGTATGTTGTATAGCAACCGTCCGTCTCCTCTATCTACTCAATGATGAGCTCGTCGATGCTCCAGTCCTCGAACGAGTTATCGGGCAGGTACCGGCGGATGATGATGGGGATTTTGCGCTCGCGCAGCTCCTTCATGGCGATCTTGAGCGGGTCCGTCTCGCCCTCAATGTCCACCATCACCGGCGCGTTCATGGAGATCTGCAAGGCGCGCGTCCCCAGCACGCGGGCGCGCTCGTACTTGGTCATGTAGCGGGTCGTAACGCGGTGCGCGTTGGGCTGTTTGTGGGACTCGTCCAGCACCTGCACCTTGTTCTGCTCGTTTCCTGCGTCGTCTCCGCCTTCGTACAGATCATCCGCCGGGACCTCCTCCTCGAGTTCCTCCTCCGGGATCTCCTCGTCCTCCATGTCGCGGTGGTTGGCCTCGTCGTACTCCTCGTCCATGGTGTCTGCTGCTCTGCTTTTCGCCAACTAGCATCCACTCAAGTCGCATGAAACATTTCCAGCCAATGGAAACAAACCATTCACTGGTGATTTTCATCCAATCCTATTCGCTCGTTATTTCATCCACTGAGACGCAGGAGCGTTATAGAAGTCGATGGCGGACCTGGACGACGAGTTCGCGCGCTTCGAGGCCGAGATCCAGTCGCTAGAGCAGGCCGACGACCCCAAGCAGGATGAGCAGCCGCCTGTGAAGAAGACCAAGACCGTATTGGCCGAGCCCGTGGCTAAGCCCAAGATCTACATGGCTCCGCCGCGCCCCGCACCCGTGAAGAAGCCACTGCTAATGGGATCGTCGACTGAAAGTACTGAAATAAGTTCAGTAGACGGCCGCATGAAGCTCAACACGCTGGAAGATGTGGCGGCCCACCGTGGAGCGCTCAGTGGCTTCCCAGTAGGCACAACGGGGGAACATGCAGCTACAGTTGCAGCTGCCAGGAACGCTGCGTCGTACAGATCCACGCAGCCTCGTGTGGACATGGAGACGGGCCACGTACTGTCCATGGAGGAGCAGGACATGATGAACAGGCAGCAGAGCGTGTACGAGTACGACCCCAGGAGAACTGCGGCCAGCATCGCTGCAGGACCACACGGCAGAGCTGATGGTAAGAAATCCAAGCGACACCTGCGACTTGCCGGTGGAGCTGTGTGGGAGGACCCGACGCTAGAGGACTGGCCCGACAACGACTTCCGCCTGTTCTGCGGAGACCTGGGCAATGAAGTGAGTGACGAGCTACTCGCGCACAGCTTCGCTGCGTACGCGTCGTTCCAGCGCGCGCGTGTGGTGCGGGACAAGCTCACGCACAAATCCCGCGGGTACGGCTTCGTGAGCTTTGCCGACCCGTTCGACTGCGCCAAGGCCTTGCGCGAAATGAACGGGAAATACATCGGCAACCGGCCCGTCAAGTTGAGCAAGAGCAAGTGGCAAGAGCGGAACATTGATGTTGCCAAGAAGAAAATACGAAAGCGCAAGCGTGACAAGCACCACCTTTTCAACTGATGCGGCCGCTAGAATACACTTGGGCCTTTCACAGATGTGACTGAAGGATACACAACGGCGAGTAGCTAAACACGAAAATCTATTTCATCTTACGCGAAGTGCATCTAAGCCTTCTGCGTCCTCTTCTTGCGGAATGTCTCGAGCAGTTTGGAATATGTCTGCTGCTGCAGCTCCGTGTTGGCCAGTTCCTTCTCGACCTGGAGCTTCATGCGCTTCTGCTGCTCGCCATTGTCGATGACCGAAGTTTCCTCCGCGGTCTGGTGCTTCTGTTGCTGCTGCTGCTTGCGCCGCTTCTTCTTACTCTGCTTGGCCGTCTCACCATTTGCTCGCTTTGCTCCGTTGCTGGACGCCTCGCCATTAGCCTCAACGCCCTGGTGCGGCTTCGGCAACATCGTATCCATGAAAGACCTGTACAGAGCCGTCATCGACGGCAATACGTGGGCCGGTGCGTCAAACAGGCTGCTAGTTGCTGAGCCATTGGTAGCCGCGGCACTGTGTTCAACCGGCTTGGTCTCATTAACATTATGCCCGGGAGCAAGGCCACCCCTGGCAGCATTGTAGATAGCGCTGAGTGCCTTGGCCTCGTGCTCACGATCCTTGGCAGCATCACGCTCGGCAACAGCAGCCACGTGGGCCACCTTGCGGCGCCGGGCTTCCAGCGACCTGGCGTTGGGCCCATCCAGCCTCCATACGCCGGTGTTCATGTCGAGGAGCACAATGTCTCCGGTTCCGGGGTGGAAGCCAGCACTCCACAGTTTGGTGCCGAGATCCACGACACGCACGCACTTGGGCACAGGCGTCTGGGGGTCGAACACGAGCACCAAAGTCTTGTTCGAGGTTTCGTCCACCGGCACCCACACAAGGAAACGCTCGAGTAGCGTCTCCTCGGCCACGCCAGCACCGTCCGGAACCGCGTAGCGCCACCACAGCGAAAGCGTAAGCAGGTTCCACACTTGAACTTGGTTCTCAGTCACCAGCACCACGAAGGGCGAGTTAGCGCCAAGGAACACTATCTGGCGAATCGTTTGACCATCAGCCGACGGAATCACACGACGCAGAGAGTGGGTATCAATGTCCCAAAGCGTAAGCTTGTTGCCGTATGCCACGGCAAGCAACGAGCCGTCACGCGCAAAGTTCACAGCCGTAACGGGCTCATCGCGGAAGCGAACAACAGCCTGGCAGTTCCATGCCGTACCACCTGCAGCGAGCGTCGTCTTCTCCCAAACCTTAAAGTCGCCAAGCTTGTCAGCAGTCACAACACAACCGTGGTGAGCGTTCGGAGAGAACGCCACCCCAGTCACATAAGCCCGACCATGAGGGGCATCCACAGCAGTGTTCACAAAGAAAGATCCATCCACCCGACGTGAGTAGAATCGCAACGACTGCGCCTCGCCCACCTTCGCCTTGCTGGGCGCGTGAAGAGTAACAAGGTCATCACCGCGAGCACTAAAGCGCAAGTGCGACGCAATCAGCATTGGCAGCACCTCCTTCTCCGTACGGGTAACCTGGTTACGCTCCGACAGCAGCAGTGCCTGCAGGACACGGTCAGCAAACGGTTCGTAGAACTGCAGCACACCAGCGCCCGAAGATCCGTTCAAAACAAGTGCCTTGGAAACCGGATCAGTCGTGATCTGACGGCTTGGCACCGTGAACGCGGCTGAAGCACCCGCGCGGGCCAATCCACGCGCCTCCCACTCCTGCTCACGAGTCACAGGGTTGTATTGGAAAAGAGAGTTGTCGGCCAGGCTAACAGCGTAGATGCCACCGTCCAGACGGGGAGCGATGCATTCCACCGACGCTGGAAGACGCGGCAGGTACGCACGACGGCCGGACTCCAAGTGCCACGACACGAGCACGCTCTCTTCACCACCAGACATGAGGAACTGACCGTCGCTAGAGTACTGAACGCAGTGAACGGCGTGCGAGTGCCAGTGCAGCATTGCGTCCGAGCTCTGGACCTGTCCGTCTCGGAAGAAGCGGTGGATCTGTCCGTACGTGTCGCCCACCGAAAACTCACAGCTTGTCGGGCTCAATGCAACACACGTCGTGTTGTGCGTGTGGACGCGCTTCTCCTTCTTGACGACGCGGCCCGTGTGGTCGTCGTCTGTGAGCTGGTTCATCCAAATGGACGTGATGCTCTTACCACCAATAGCTACAAAATAGTCTCCAGCAACCGCGTTCTCTCCATCTCCCTGTGGCACCAAGTAGCTTTGCATGGCGGCCGCCTGGAAGCGGTCTCTGGAGTTCTTCAGCAGCTCACGGCCGAACTTCTTGCTTGGTAAGCTGAACTCGAAGACGCTCCAGCTCTCGGTCTCGCTCTGCACCACGAGCAGCAGCAGCGACGGGTTCGTGCGGCTCGAGCCCATCCACAGCAGCGGCTTGCCCGTGGGCATCTCCAGCAGCGACTTATGCTCCTCAAAGTCCCAGACGACAATGTAGCCATCTGCGTACGCGGCCAGCAGCTGCAGTGCGTTGTGCGGATGCAGCGCTAGCGCTGTCACCGCGCTTTTGCCGGTCGCGCGCACACATTCGTGCAACACGCGCCCGCTCTTGGCGTGCAGCACGCGCACGACGTGTGATTGGCGCTGAAACACGTAGCGTCCGTCGGCCGAGTACAGCAGCGAAGGCACCGTCAGTCCCACGCGGTCCAGAGACGGCGCGGCGGCGGGAGGCGGCGTCAGCAGCTCCAGCTCCTGCTCCTGTTCACGGAGCGTCATGTCAACCATTTTGGCTGGACGCGAGTGTGTCAATGGATGCTTGGCGACGGGTGGAAGTGAGGTCTGACGTCCGGGTAGTCAGTAATAGATTGTGTGACGCCTGAGTAGTCAATAGTGTGGTGTACGTAACTTCAACTTTCCGGTGTAATGGCTACACTATATTTGGTGCAAGCGACTGATGAAGAAGATGAAGGGATGCCTTGTGGTGCCGCAGGAGGGCTGGACGGCGCTGCAAGAGCCATTGCAGTCGTTGGGGAGCGAGGGTGTGTCCTCGGATGTCAAATCTTTTGAGTTTGGACGTGGACCGAATAGCGGTAGCAAGCGACTGGCGACCTCGCGAGTGACGCGAGACAATTTGATGCATCAGATGGAGACAGTTGTGCTGCAGGAGGCGGAATTGGGCTCTGCGCTAGAACTGCTGGACTACACGAGACAGCGGTGCACGCAGCAGCACGACGCCATTGTGCAGCGGCTTGAAAACTGCGAAGTTATGCTGGGGAACTTGGAAGGAGGCGGCTCGACGGATCAAGAGCAATCGTTGCCTGTTGCAAGCCTCTTGTGTGGAGAGGAGCGAGTGAAGTGGGAGAGGACCAAGGAGATGGTCACGACAGTACTGCCGGAGGTTCTCATGCGACTGGAAGACAACATCGAGCTGAACAATGCCAAGATTCGCGAAGTTCGCGACAAAATGGAGGAGCTTCGAGCCCAGCGCCTTGCTCTGCGAGAAGAGATCGCAGTCCAAGAGGAAGATATCGCGTTGATGCTCACCAATAAAACGATTGAATAAAGAATTGCTAGTAGTTTAGTTGCTCTTAATTTCTGTCGAGCTGGAGACCAAGTGGCTCCAGGGGCGACTGCATTGCCTTGTACTCCGGACTTTGGCTGTCGTTTTGCGTCTTGTTGCTCTTCGGTGACAGTTCGATGGACACTTCGATTGGAGCGTCGTCGGTATCAGCGAAAAAGCTTTCAGGCAGCGGGTGGGTCTTGGTGTTGTACACAATGCACAGCATCAGTGTACTCGAGTTGAGCGCGACGAAGAGAATGTTGGGGCCCATGATGATCCAGTTGTCCTGCAGCATGCCGTACGTGAGCCACATGACGTTGTTGGTCAGACTCGCCATCACCATGTGTGCATTGATGAAGGCGGCCGATTTGTACTTGAGCACTTGAACCACCTTCTCCATCGGAGAGGCGTACAAACAAATAGCCGTCGCATCGCCAATGT